>NW_025779204.1:0-60128 GCF_021130785.1 Homalodisca vitripennis
CAGGTACAGGATCGGGCCGAGGACTGATCCCTGTGGCACACCATATGTCACTGGGCGGGTCGTGGAGGTGGATCGGGCAACGCTGACGGAGAAGGTCCGGAGGTGGAGAAAGCTGTGGAGCAGCCGGAAAATCTTGCCAGGCAGTGGAGTTGATGACAGCTTGAAGAGCAGTCCCTCGTGCCACACCTTGTCCGAAGGCTTTGCTCACGTCTATCAGGACCGAAGTGGAGTGGTGTTTCCTTCGTACAGCTTGGAGTCCAAGAGTACCCCCAAGTACTTCACTGAAGTCTTCCACGGTATGTCGTCGCCGTTCAGTGACAGGTGACGGCCGTCTGCTTGTCTCCTTGTCCTTGTGAATTTTATGGCTTCACATTTGTCAACGTTGACCTTGATCCTCTACTTGGTCAACCAGGGCTCCAGTAGGTGCAGCTGCCGCTGGATGTAGAACCCAACCATCCTCAGGTTGGCAGAAGTGGCCGTGAGGAGCGCATCGTCCGCGTACAGGGAGAGCTGCACTCTCGGAGTGACCGGAAAGTCGTTTGTGTACCGCAGGTACAGGATCGGGCCGAGGACTGATCCCTGTGGCACACCATATGTCACTGGGCGGGTCGTGGAGGTGGATCGGGCAACGCTGACGGAGAAGGTCCGGAGGTGGAGAAAGCTGTGGAGCAGCCGGAAAATCTTGCCAGGCAGTGGAGTTGATGACAGCTTGAAGAGCAGTCCCTCGTGCCACACCTTGTCGAAGGCTTTGCTCACGTCTATCAGGACCGAAGTGGAGTGGTGTTTCCTTCGTACAGCTCCGGTGATGTTGTTCAGGACTCTGCGAAGCTGAAGGGTGGTGGAGTGGCCGGTGCGGAAGTCGAATTGTTCTGTCCTGATAGACGTGAAGAACTCCTCAGGGAATCTCGCCAAGACGATCTTCTCCAGAATCTTGGAGAGCACAGGCAGGAGGGAGATCGGCCTGTGGTTCTCCGGGAAGAGAGGGTCCTTGCCGGGCTTAGGTATCATAATAAACCTTGGCATCCTTCCAGGTGGTCGGGAAGTGAGCCAGGCGTAGGCATGAGTTGAAGATGCAGGTGATCGTGACGATCACCCAAGCCGGCAGGTTCTTCAATGCTGGAGTTTTCAAGGAGTCCGTATGTACTAAGCACACATCCATAGTATAACAGATAAGATAAAGCAAATTAAAATGATACATAAGTGTATTTTAGACTGATAATCGAGAAGAAATTTTCTGATTTATATTTTTCATTTATTTTCTAAACAGGATGTATATTTTGAAGTTAGTTTCACCAAAATTTTTAGGGAATACTTTAAAGTACATGTACGTGTAAGGTTTCTTTGTATCTGAGTAATAAACATATCAAATTTAGTTAAAAAATTTACAATAGGGTTAGCGTGATTATTATAAAAGTAACAAAAATGGATTTATAATATAAACTTAAATATCTTTATTGATGCATTATAGTTATGTTATGTGTTATACTATTGTTTAGAAATTTAAAACTACACTATTGTTGACTAATTAGCTGTAATATAACATTTTATTTAAAATAGTGTATCTGGATCTTGTGTCTAAACACTATTAATATACCTTAATTATCATGTATTAAGACGAAGATATATTTCATTATAAAATTTATAATTATGTTTTATTCACACGTTTGTCTAAAAAAATGTACGTGTTCGAGCAATCATGTAACAAGCGTTCTTTTAAGCGGTAGTAGTCGTGACGTCAGAAATATAAGGGAAAGGGGAAAAGTAAGCAACAGTTAACATACAATATTATTTTATATCCATGGAAACAACGTAACATTTATAATTTAAACGTTTTTAAATAATTATGAAGTGTTATGTAACCGAATTTTTCAAACTTTGCTCAATTCACAGTTGGTCACGAAAGTAACACCGGGAACACGATGTGATGGCCAGAAGCAGGACCAGGACTTACATGAATCAGTTACTTTAATTAAATATAAATCACAGATTTACTCACTATTTCTCCTTAGCCAAAGCAGTTTACATCCTAGTTTAGCGAGTATTATTTACAGCAAAAAACAACAGAATAGTTCATACGAGTGCTAACAAGTACTAATTAAATAAATATAGTTATTACACTTCATTGTTATGTTTTGTGTAAAAGCTACTAGTTTGTGTTTGGTGCTATGTGTAATCCTCTTAGTACTCAAAATAGTACAGGGAGAATCAGTTTACAATGTTTTATTTCAATCGGCCACCAACATGTATTGGAAGTTTTCACTTAGTTTTATCAAAAATATATATAACTGTTAATGAGAAACATTTTCTTACTTGCGTTTTCCAGCAATCTTTCTAGCATTTCCAGTAAGTCAGATATTCGTAATGAGTTCAAATTAGTCCATGCTTTTTATTTAAGATATAACATGAGTAACTCATTTTTATTTAACTGGTATAATTTAATAATTAAAAATTTAGTGCCAAAAAGTTTTTACATAAATATGTTCTAGAAGTTTTAACACATTCTATTAGTTACTGAAATTCACACCAGAGCTCTCATTCAGAGTACAAGAGATAATAACAGACCAACCAAAATTATACACTATTAGTATTACATAAATAGATTCCAATGATATATTTACATATTAAATATTCTCTATGTAATATTGGTAATAAAATTTCTGTTTCATGACGAATAACGAATTACATGAATAACAAATAATATGATTGCCTGAACAATCCTAGCACACGTCTTCGATAGAAATTTGAGTTAGACAACTGCATCAGTACATAAAATCCAGACTCCAAAAGGCAGAGCTCCGAGTGGCACACATAATACTCTCCAAAGAATGGTGCATTTAAAAAAGTCTCGTATCAAAACAACGATGATTGTCTTTTCTGACGTTCAAGGAATCGTTTATTTTGAGTTTCTACCGCAAGGAACAACTGTCAACGCAACAATTCATATAGGGGTGCTCGAGACTAAAACACCGGATCGCCCGCGCCCGGCCTGATATTAAAGTCATCTTCAAATTCCACCACGAAAATGCCCCCAGCCACACGGCTTTCGTCGTTACCCACTACCTGATCAGAACAAGACTTGCGTGGTGCCCCAGCCTGCCTACAGCCCTGATATAGCTCCGTGTGTTTCGTTCTCTTCCACCGACTGAAGAGAGAGCAGAAGGGAAAGCTTTCATAACGCACCCTGTATCCTCATGTCTCATCAGGAGCACAACTGAGTGCACTACGATGTAGACTGGCACGATCCAAAAGCACAATGGAGCTACCCAGTCTTCCATAACGCATATAAGATGGGAAGGGCTGATTCAATTCGTATGTTGGGTTTAGCTCCAGTTCAACTTCCTCTTAGTGCAGCGTCTACAATCTGATGTTGTTGCAGACTTCTTAAATCTCGTCTAAATGGTTATAAAAACAGTCGGCGACGAAAACGAAAAAATATAAAAGGAAACCCCCGCGTCGGTTTAACACTTAACATTTACAGCCTCACTGAATCATCCCTTCTCACCATACCACTGTGTATTGTTAGAAGATTTGATTGCACGTAAGATTAGCTTTTTGTGGAAGACGGTTGATTTCATTTGCTGCACGTAATACAAAGGTAAACAGGAGCTAAACTCAACACTCACATAGAATCAGCTCTTCCAACCACAACTGCGTTACTGTGTTTGATGTTATTGCAGGTCAATCGTACGGATTTGGCAAAGCGAATATTTTTGGTTCTTATTTGCAACCATGATTGGTGAATTATTAAACATTTTTAAAAACTGTGTACTATTATGTGATATTGCAATGCCACATGTAATAATATCGAAAAAAAGAGATTATAATATACTGTGCTCAATGTTGAAAGTTACTGGCAATATATAATTCCATTGCACACCTATGTTGTAGTACCCCCGTTTGCTTACCAGAAATTTTAATTGAGTACTGTAATAAAACCTTGCATGAGGTTTCTACATAGACAAAATGAATTATATGATGTTGCTGTCCAAACTTGGAACTAGACTAAGCGTCAAAGAAGCCTAATACTCATTAAGCGTACACGATTTTTCTTTTTGGTCACCGTGAATGTTAACATTTCTTTCCTGTATTATTGTTTGTTTATTTGTCCATAGGATAAATCGAAAATGAATCAAGCTACATAGAGTTCAAATTTTGGCATGAAAACTCAGCGAAGCCTATTATATAACACGTAAAAAATGTGAAGTATAATATAAAATACTTTTGATAATTTCTCATGTGTGTCTGACTTCACTCTCCTCTCCTAAAGTTTTTAGGTACCAAACAATAACGATTTAAGTTTTGAGTGGAGTGTCAATTCCCAATACATTATTTCGTTGCTAGTACTAAAATGTTTAAAAAGTAGATGAATTTTAAGTCTAATACCAAAAGCCTATACACTCATCCAGTGTGGTATATAGACCGAGGTACTGGGCAATTAAAATGCTCATGTTGTGAAATGGATGGTGCTGGGGATTATCCCCATGAACACCACAGAAGTTATAGCCGCGAGCCTTGGATTCTTTCTCACATTAGGCTGACAACAATAGGAACTCACCAGAGCCAGGCCAGATGAGTAAACGGAACGGGCAGGGAACAATTAATTTGCAGTCATTCAGGAACTTGAAGGATACATCCTAACACATAGCGAGACGGGTGTTAGGTGAATCGTATTTAGGTGAATATTGCCTTCTATAAAGTTAAGCTGGCTTTTGAACCTCCACTTTTTGACTAAGTACGGACTACACAGATCCAACTGTTCACAGATTAGGACAAGCACAAGTAATAGAGGATTAGCACAAGCCCCTAAATAAAATTTGTAAGGTACTAAGGTTAAATTAAATGTGACTTAGGATTACACCGTGAAACCGTAACATCACCAACAGTTCAGAATGTAGGTAGGTGTATAATGTGTCTCGCAGATATTTTGGCGTTTCCTCTTGGAAATTAAATTGAGAAATACCACAATCAATGATTTTCTTCACAAAGCGTATTGAATGTTAAGGTTGCTACTAGTTGCGATAGTAACAAAACCATTTGTTTTATATTACATTCTACTGACTAATGTCATAACCAATAGGCAATATTAGATATGATAATATGTTCATAATTATAGCATATTATTTATGAGATAGTTTCGTATGCGAGTAAAAACCTCGCTAAAAGTGACATTCCAGAAAACAACTTTTCTTACTATCCTGAGAGTAATGTCATATAATTTTTCCAAGTTACAAAACTGTTTATTAATTACACTACAAGGTTCTTTCCTTAGATTCCAAGAAATGACGGATTTTGTAGTAATTTGGCGATAAAGTTTTTAAAATTCAATTTATAACTCTACACCTGAAAGTGATGTCTTAGCTATAAATCTTGTTAGCAAAGATGTAATTATAATACATATTCATTTGAATAAAAAGAGTGAAATAAGAGGACAAAAAATTAATGTAGCTTTAGAAATTGATTAATTTTTATTTTTAGGGGACTTGTTTATAAATTAATGTGAGGTACTACGTAGTTATAAATCATTGTTTTTGCAAATTGTTATGTACGAAATCCACTACTAAGATATTTTTGTTAAATAAAAATTAGCCAAGAGAAAATGTTCTAAATTGTCAGATTAAAAGCCCTTATTTGTATATAAGTGAGTTAATAAATGTTTGAGAAGTAACATGATAGAAGTGTCCAATCAACAACTAGTGCAATTTGTTGTTACAGGACTGTATAGTACTGATTAACTGATACAAACCTTTATTGCATGTCAGACTAGAGCACGCTGAAAACGTTTAATGACAAAGGTTAGAGTAAAACATACAAATAAGTACTTGTATTTTATGTACTACAATAAGTGCACTCGCACTAGTTCCAGACATGCGTGTCACATCGCCCAGATATTTTTTGTTTACATAGGTTGAATACATGCATTAGTTTAGTCATTTACCAGAAGAAGAAATCAGATTATATATCTTGAAACGTAGTGTTACTGATTGTATTGTATCACTAAGCAAAGCAAATATCCGGGAAAGTCCTGTTTCTTTCACAGATGTTATTAGTTATAAATTCTTATCATTAGGAATAATCTTTGGAATAATATAAAATTACACTGTATTGCAGACTAATTGATCAGATAAGTTGTAAAACCTATGTACGTTTTGTAGATATGGCAGTATCTTAAAATGCTATGTCAAACTCATCTCTGAGTAGCATTTAGAAACAAGTATGTTATAAATATGTTTATTGATATATTTTTAACTATAGAATATACGGCTATATTATAATCACATAACAGAAGTTTATTTGCATTTCAGTAATAGACGTGAGGTAAGAATACACGTGCCTGCACAAGTCAAGATTAAAAGAAAATAAGGAAAACAGCTGAAACATACCCACCAGTACAATATACAAAAAATATGTTTATCCATAGAAACAACAACATACGTTTCGTTCAGTAATTTTTCTATATCTCAGTTTCTAATAAAAATTGATTGTTCGATTTCAAGCTCGTCCGGGAAACTCCACCAGGATACATTATGGCCTGGACCAGGACCAGAACTTACAGATGAGTTACTTTTATTATTCTTTTAGGAATCACAGGATCCGCTCCTCTATCTGTCCGTAACAAAGCAGTTTATACATCCTAGTTTTAGTGACAAAACACCGGAACAGATAAATTTAGTGACAAAACTATTAATAAATAAACAACATTCAAATAACTGATGTTATTTGGTTGAGTGTTTTGTCTAGGCTTATTGAGGTTGTCAAAACCTACTTCTAAATCTGCAAAACTTATGTTTTAAGCTGTTTATAGTCCGTTCTGTACCCAAAGAATACAAGGAGAATCGTTTTGTAATTTGATATATTTATGGATTACAACAGAGTGGAATCGGACCTGATTTACGTAATTGATATAAAATCAAAATTAGTATAAGAGAAGCATCTTCTTACTTACGTCAAACAGCCTTCGTTTGGACATATTTTATGGACTAAATATTGAAATTTAAGTTACATTAATGTATGCTAGCTGAAAAATAATATCGGTGCTCGATTAAATCATGTCAAACTGTTTAAATTAAATATTAGACAAAATCTTAAACAGTAGTTTTTAAAAGAAAAATATTCTATAGCTTTTACCTTTATTAATTTTGTTACTGAATCGTACACCAGAACTCTCTCCTGTAGAAGGTTTAATAACTCACTTTCTTATTGGACTCAATTATGGCTTTTATAAATTAAAAATGTTCGCATTAAAATAATTTTATAATGTTCTTTTCGGGTCATAATAATACCTGCACCTTCTCATCTATTAGGCACACGCTAAATAAATATTAAATATTCTACTGCTTTGGTAGTATGTGTTTACCGACTCAGCTATACTACGTAAAGGGTCAGAGTTTGAGTTCCGAATCGGATGTTCTATTCACTAACAATAGTCTTAATGTATACGGGTGCTAGTCATGAATGAACATTTAAATATTCTGAGTCCGTGTTTATAACTTAACTATTGAAGTATTTGTATAGTAATTATATTTTCAAGTATACTGTATTGTAGACAATTTGATCTAAATATTCCAAAGAATATAACTTAATGGAAGTGGTTTTTTAATAAAAAAGAGAGAATGCATTGGGTGACAGACTTTACGTCCTGTTCAGATATGGACAAAGCGCTCTTTAAAATAATAAGCTGTTATATACTAGATTTTGTGCTTAAACTTCTCTAATAAGTTTATAGTGAAACTAAAAAAAATACCTTATCTACATTTGAATGTACCATAGTTCTAATTCTTTATGCTGAATCGCGGTAGGAAGTAGGCTCCTGTTAACTAGACGCGGTGCGTGGACATTGTTTGTTTAGTTGGACCGGTAATCAGCTGATCGGTCTACGTTCCGACCCGGCAAGCCTGGAGAGAGAGAGAAGCAGTCAGTCCAGTCTTGGCGATTCGAAGAGAGGGTGTACCGGTCGAGTTAGATGCTGAATTTCTTTCTCTAACCCAATATTTGGGATTTAGAGTAATTATTTATCGCGGGTAAATTCAATTTCAAGTATTAAAATTTTTAGTGCGTTTTATTTTCCGATCTGCCTCCGTAATCTTCAAAGTAGTAAGTCCCGTACCAGCGTATAGTTAATATCTTTTATTTTATAATACTGTAATTAAAATTTCTAAAGTTTCCTATCTTTCAGAGTCTGAAAATTTACTTCAATTTTTGAAGTATTGCGAATTAAATTTTGGTCATAAAGTAAATATCAAGTTTTGTGTTATATTAATTTTGAGTATTTTGAGAAGAGAACTTTTTATTTTGTTTTGTTAATTTAAACCATTTTTGGAGAAGTATACATTTTTAGTTTAATTTTAATTTTAATACCTTTTAATCAGACTCTTAATTAGATTTGTTCGATTGAGTGACATTTGAAGAAAATTGAATCAAAAGTTTGTAAGCTTTGTAAACTTTTGGGTGAACTTAAATTTCGGAATAAAGCAAGTATTTCCGAAAAGTTGTTTAATTTATAAAGTATTTGCTCCATATAAATTTAAAATATATGTGCTATAATAACGGTACATGAATATGAAACATAGTAAATCTTTTTTACATTCAAACAATAAAAATATGCATGCTGTAAGGAGGGTAATCAATGTCAACTGTGCAATAAATATGGAAAGTAAACTAAGCTAGTGTGACTACCCTATTAATGTTAGGGTAGTGGTTTGAACATTGCAGAATGGTTATCGAGATAGTTATACATTTCTATTTATTAATCATATTTAGGAGTTAAAAGTTACAAAAAAATCGCAATGAAATATTTGAAAAACAAATGAAATATATTTAATCTTCACTTCCCACTAATTTTTTAAATAATTGATTGTTTTAAATTAAATTATGAAAATTGTATTTTGCTTCCCCTAAGAAATTATATAATTGCAGTTTAAATTTACAATTTACATTGAAACAGATTTTATTTAGTTATAACCCGTTGACAATTAATTAACAGGGTTTTTACAATGAGGAAGATTATCTTGATCAACAAATCACTTTCGGATATTTTGTGAGCTAAAAAAGAACTTGTGATTTATGTTTTTAAATCTTTTCAGTACTCTAAGTGTACAGGAAGAATCAGTTTACAATCATTTCCCACTCATCGTCCCACCTATATAATATCCGTAACACATATTTGATAGAAAGTGTAAAGATGACTTCAAGAATTATTCTCGTATATTTTGTCAGCTAAACAAAAATTTAAGATTTATGTTTTTAAATTCTTTCAGTACTCTAAGTGTACAGGAAGAATCAGTTTACAATCATTTCCCACTCATCGTCCCACCTATATAATATCCGTAACACATATTTGATAGAAAGTGTAAAGATGACTTCAAGAATTATTCTCGTATATTTTGTCAGCTAAACAAAAATTTAAGATTTATGTTTTTAAATTCTTTCAGTACTCTGAGTGTACATAGTGAATGAGTTTACAATAATTTAGAACACATCGTCTCTGCTATATACTAACCGTTAATACATATATGATATATAGTGTAAAAATTACTTGGAGAACTAGTTACTTAAATATGTCTGATCACTTAGGCAATTAATAGCAGCGCAGTATTGAAAGTAATTTGAAATAAGCGAATGCTAGTTGACATAGGAATAAAATTCACATCTTATTAACCTTTAATTGTTTACACTCAATAAAATAACAATAATCTTTATCTTTAAAAAATCCTTTAAAACAATATAAAACGTAACTGATAGAACCTTTGTTCCTATTAGTTAAGAATGAAATAGATAATAATTAGTTCAATTAAAAATATGAATTGGAAATGTAATATGCTATAACTTACATCACGTTAATTATCACGTAATGCCAAATTACTATGTACAATGCTGCTAAATTACTAAACAAGCAGCATGTATTACTAAGTCCCTCATAAAGAAGTTGACGCTTTAACTTCTAGATGAAACATTAAGAACCTCTTTGGGCATAACAAAGTTCCAGAAACCAAATGAAATCGCTACTAATGACGTCATGGAAAAAGCAACATTTTAAATACAATTGGGAGATTCATATCTTAAGTTAAGAAACTTTAATTCATTCTAAAAGAGGTGGTAATTGTTCTTAGTATTAAAAGTGTAACCGTGTTAAAGTAAACAATACATTTTTTTTATTTTCACTATTTATTTCATCATTACGTAAATAATAAAAAGTAAATTTGATTAGTTTTGTTATCGTAATATTATTGTGCAAAATTTAAATGGGATAATTGTATAATCATGATAATGTGGAATTAAAAAGTATTTCATTATTTAAGGGTAACTTATACGAACCAGAATGGGGAGTTTGTTTTGGTAGGCCTCCTTGCCTAATGCCTAATCAGTCACGACGGGGAGTTTTGTTCGGGCGGGCCCCCTAGTCTTCAGAAGTTCGTTATACACGATGTTCTTCGCGTAGACGACTTCGTCAGATAACCTATCAGGACGGACAAGGACTACGATGGTTTCTGGGCGTCGAACTCTACTGAGAAGGACGTACAGCTGGCCGTGGGTAAAACAGTCAGTGCAAAGGTCGACTCCAACAAGATGGATTGTCTGACCTTGGCTCTTGTGACCGGTCATCGAGTATGTCAGCATCAGAGGAAACTGACGTCGACGGACAAGTAACGGCGAACCTATAATTATCGCGAACCTACACTTTATCCTAGGAATCCCGAGAGGTGCGCGTACTGCTAATTATTGCTTGTTTGTGCATTACAATATTCAATTAGTGACCAGAAGAATTGTTTACTGACTTCAGTAGGAAGTTTCTTATCTACACTTACTTAACATGAGATGTATAATTACCATGATAATTCATGTATATGGTGTATTACATATGATTTCAGAACCTTTAACTTAACAATTTTAGTTTGACAAATCCTTTTGGATTATGTTGATGTTTTCTACGAATGATTTGTTGAAGAGGGTTTCACAGATTAAAACCATACTAATCGCTTTCTTAAATTCTTTGCCTTATAAAATTTATAACAAAGAAAATTACATATGATTAAAATGTTGAACATTGTGCGTTGTAAGATTGGTAATTATATATAAAAAAACCATAATTTGTGAAAAATGGTTTCGAATGTTAGTTATAATTAAAGATATGAAATAGAATACTAATAATTATATAATTAATTAATACATTTCACTCTACTGTAATAATAATTAGATTGTTTAGCTTATAATGTTACACCAAGTAATACCGTAACTAGGTTGCTTTAATTTATAGTTTTATATATTATGCTCATTTATGAGCTTTGATTCTTTGAAGGTTTTGTAAGGATTTCAAATGAGTTATTTTCGTATAATGGTAAAACAGTTAAAATTTTCTCACAATGAGCCTTAGTTACCTGGGATGCTTACTTAATAAGTAAATAATAATATTTCTGGTGTCCAAATTCTACTACGAGGTATTATATTTATTTGTGAGCCATAATTATTTTATTAATTTATAAAGGATGAATTGCTATCGCAAGATGATAAATTAACTTATAGGGTTATCTCACAATGTAGCTTTGTTGCCTATTGAGACACTCAATTATTAAATACATTTTGGGATGGGTCCAACAAGAGAAACATAAGTATATTATAAGATAGTGAATGTGCAGAATTGGTTGAATATGTTATTGCTGCCACCTACACGATCATAATTAGTATATCGTACTTATCACTATATTCACCTTACTACGACGTATGATATTTAATCATGGGAATGAAAAATACTGGAATAAATTTTCGATCTGTTAGAGGTGAATTACTTCATTTTTAATTTTTGAATTTTGAAGTTAGTTTCATGAAAATTATTAGGGTATACCTTAATATGCAAATAACTAACCTTTGTTGTATACAAGTAATAAACATATTAAATTTATTTTAAAATACGTATAGCGTGAGTATTACAAATAAAAAAAAATTCGGATTTATAATATAAACTTAATACAATCATTTATGCACTCTAATTATTGTATTTGTTATATTATATTATTAAATATAAAACTGCAATAATTTATACTATTCAGCAGTAGTATAACGTTTAAATTCATATCGTGTCCCTGGATATTGCATTTAAACACTAATAACTTTACAAAAACATCATAAATTTACGTAGAACTATCTCATTACAACCTTGATAATTATGTTTTATTTACACGTTTGTCACTTTGAAATGTACGGTTTTGTGTAATCTGATAAAAAGCACTCTGGTCATTGGTAGTAGTAGTCGTGACGTTAGCAATATAAGGGACAGGTGAAACTTAAATAGCAGTTAACATAAAATATTATTATATATCCATGGCATTATATACAACATGGCATTTATAATTTAATGTTTTTAAATAATTCTAAAGTGTTATGTCGCTGCATTTAACAAACTTCGCTCAACTCACAGCTAGTCGCAAAAGTAGCACCAGGAACACGATGTGCCAGAATCAGAACCACGACAAGGACCTACAAGGATGAGTTACTTTAATTCAATATAAATCATAGTTTTTACTCACTATTTCTTGTTACAAAAAGCAGTTTACATCCTAGTTTTAGCGAGTATTATTTACAGCACAAAACACCACAATAGTACATATCTAGCGCTAACAGAAGTACAAATTAAATATAGTTAATACACTGCATTGTTATGTTTTGTGTAAAAGATACTAATTTGTGTTTGGTGTTAGGTATAGTCATCTTAGTACCCAAATAGTACAGGGAGAATCAGTTTACATTATTTGTCACCAGTCGGACACCAACATATATTGGAAGTTTTCACGTAGTTTTATCAAAAATATATATAACTGTTAATGGGAAACATTTTCTTACTCATGTTTTCCAGCAATATTTCTAGAATTTCTAGTAAGCAAGATTTTCGTAATAAGTTGAAATTATCAATGCTTTTTATTTAACATATAAAAACAGTAACTCATTTTTGTTTGATTTGTATAATTCAATAATTAAAAACTTAGTGCCAAAGAATTGTGACAAAATGTGTTCTAGAATTTTTAAATTATTATATTAGTTACTGAAATTCACGCCAGAGCTCTCTTTCACAGTACAAGAGATAATAACGGACCAAGCAAAATTGCAGTATTTAGAATGCCGACTTATAAATATACAAATATTACAATTATTAAAATTGTTTTCGTAACTGATAATAATTAATTTCCTCTTTCATCAAGAATTAGAATAAGTAATTTGGAGAATAATGCATCCGCTTGAATAACCCTAGCACACACATTCGATATACAATACATGTGAGTTATGCCACAGCACCAGTACGTTTAAATCCAAAAGGCAGAGCTCCCAGTGACTCACACTATCCTCTCCCGAACCCCAAAAAGTGCACATGAGCAAGTCTCGTACCAAAATAATACTGATAGTCTTTTTTGACGTTCGAGGAATCGTCCATTTTGAGTTGTGTACCGCAAGGAAAAACTTTCAACGCAGTCTTTTATCTGGAGGTACTCGAGATTTGAAACGCCGGATCGCCCGCGCCTGGCCTGATATTAAAGTCATCTTCAAGCTCCACTACGTTAATGTGCCCACAGCCACACGGCCTTCGTCGTTACCATCTACCCTACCCAGAACAAGAATCTCGTGGTGCCCCAACCTTCTTACAACCCTGACATAGCTCCGTGTGATATTTTTGTACCTCCGACTGAAGTGAGTGCTGAGAGGAAAGCAGTGGGAGTCGGTGGAGAACATCCAAGATGAAGTTATAAGGCTCCTGAGAGGCATTGTAATCGAGGAGTTCCAGGGTGCTTTCCAAGCGTGGCAGAATTATCTACGCATATGTATTGCAGGAGGAGGCTAAGTTAAAGTATTTTGTCCATTTGTACCATTTGGATGATTAAATTAGTTTTTTTCCTGAATATTCTCATTACTTTCATAACGCACCATGTATCCTCATGTCTCATCAGGTACACAACTGAGTGCACTACGATGTTGACTGACACGATCCAAAGGAACGGCGAACCCACCTATTCTTCCACAACGCAGATGAGGTGGGAAGGGCTGTGTATGTCGAGTTTAGCTCCATTAACACAAGCCTTTAAATTAAATTTGTAATGTAGTAAAATTACACTACAGACTGAAGGTGTCTTAGGACTGCAACGTGAAACTATAGGACCAACAACTCGCTACCTTGGTTTGACAAGGTTCTATCTGGTCCAACCAAAATTTTAGAGGAAACGAGTTTGAAAAGTCAAAATGCTATAATTTTTGTTCATTATGAATATAATTTATCAAAATTTTACTCAGTGTCTAATATAGTTATAGTGCAACATTTCATTTTGTTTTTATGAAAACATTTTTTACTGTTGATTTTATATAAAATATGCCTAAATGCAGTTAGAACCTTGTCATAGACGAAATGAGCAAAAATTAAAGTGACAAGGGTGTAAGTGCAGATACAACTTTTTCAAACTAACATGTTTATTTTTCTAAAATTACAAACATCAAACAAGGTTGTAACTTAACTATGAGATATTTACAAAACAATAAACAGTAGTATTTTTAAAGTGTTGAGGTATCACACCTTAAATGTTTTGGTTCATGATTGTGTATAAAACAAGTTAAATTAGAAAAATTGTAAATAATTAGGCATACTTAGCCATATTATTGTTCTACACAAAATGATCTTCTCTTAATAATAATAATTTTAGAGATCAAGTTTAGTATCACTTAGATACTTCTTATTAAACATCTTTTTGCATTCTACAACAATGCATGTTTAACTAGATTTTTAAAACGGCAGTGTAGTCTTGCAATGGCATAAACTGAAAAGCAGCCTTTATGTCTTTTTTCTTTGCTTCTGAAATATCTATACACTGTTTTTGGATTTTCGGTTTTACTGCGAGAACATTAACTTCACTAGAAGAGCTTGAGGGTTGCTTGCTGGCTGATAAAGTCTGTTTCTTACACTTTCTCTGGGGTGGTTCGCTAAACTTGATGTATTTGCAGTTTTCAGGCTCAATTAGATCATGTGATGACTTTATGAAAATAGTATGGAGAGTTCTTGTAAACCTCAACCTTGAAACACTTGCAAACGGAACTTCTTTGTAATTCAGAAGCTTCGAAGTGTCTGTAAAATTCTTGAAGTCAGCAGGCTGCATTTGAATAATTCGGTACGGTTGGTGGCGACTTACTTGTTTTAATATTCTGACAAGTCCAATGGGAGAGTAAAATTCGAGGTTTTTTCATCTCTCTCTATATGCACCTGTGTGAAATGTCGACTTCCTGTACACAATATGAATGGCCAGGCAATGAATACTGCATTGTAACTGAGCTAACACTCGGGTTATCCCTTAAAAAGTCCAACACTGCATTTGACATAATGCTATTTGTATTTTGGGGCACACAAGAGTCAGACCAAGTTGTTAAATCACTGATATCATTTTCGTCTACCACTACATCGAGGATTCTTCTAACGGCAGAAGCAATGTCGTTTCCCGCACGACCTGACATAGTTTCAGGCCAAATGGCGCAGTACACTTGCTTCGTAACGGTATAGTAGGCTGTCAAGTTGAAGATGTTAAGCTTTCTTAAGTAAAATAACGAACTTATATCAGCGTGGGGGACTGTAATGACGTTCTCAAGATCAAACAATAAAACTGGTGTGTCATTATCCTTTTCTTTCTTCCTCACATCACGCATTGAATTTTCGCAAACTATATTACATATTCTTCCTGAAACGTTTCAGTAAGAGTTTCAGTTTTTTCTTGCCACAATAAACTTTTCGCATGTATCGCACCTGTCACTCTTTGGACAGCGAAATCCCAGATTGAACTCTGTGGGAAAGATTTTGTAATATAACGATTTTCTGACTGGAGTAATATTTTCTGATGCACATTTTTGTACATAAAGATCGTACATTTTTGCAATCGAGAGATGAGCTTCTAAGTATTTCCTGTTTGTCTTAGCCCTGCAGTAGTGGGATTCAACTGTGTGGAAAGATTTAATATGATCCCTTACTAAAGAAGGATCGCCTCTAGGTAGCCTACGGCTGTTTTCTGACCTTCCTCTTTTGTCCAAAGTCGGTGTATTTGTAACGACATTTTCGCGCTGTGTGGTTTTGTGAGCGGTATAGATAGGTTTCTGGGATATTGCTGGAGTTCCGAGGAAAAACAATTTACACACCTGAAATTTTTCCCCATTCAGAGTACAAAACAACATTTTGTAATAGAGAACAAAATTCTAGCATTTTGAATTTTCAAACTCGTTTCCTCTAAAATTTTGGTTGGACCAGATAGAACCTTGTCAAACCAAGGTGGCCAATTGTCTTCCATCATTTCCATGATTATTTCAAAAGTACTACCATAAATAGGTTAATATAACAAAACACTAACACAACAAAGTAGTAACAACAACACCATGTGGCCAGGAACAACATAACCTCTCATAGCAGCCTAGCAGTCACGTGGTAGTTAGCAGCCTAGCTGATTGCCACAGAGTATCAGTGCGAGATACAACCTTGTCAAACTCCAGTGAGTAAACCAAACTCCTTAAGTTAGAACCTTGTCAAATTAGCAGTCTGGTTATTTATTAACATATAAGAGTAAGAGTCAGTTCTTCATGTACATAAGAAAGAGGGGAATCAAAAGCAACAATAACCCCATTTTCGCAAAAACGTCAGTTACAACCTTGTCAAACCAAGGTAGCGAACTGCTCAGAGTATAGATACATGTATATTCCCTCTCTCAGAAATTTTACCATTTTCTCTTGGAAATTATATTAAGAATTACCACCGTCACTGATTTTCTTTACTAAGCGAATTCATTGTCAAGTTATTACTGTACTACAAGTTCTATAGTCAAATCGGCTGAGACTATTTGAAAATGAAATTTAACTATATTTAATCTTTACCCCTTTAACCATTTTTCAAATAATTAAATGTTTATTTAATAGCTTAACAATGATATAACTTGTTTGCTCTAAGGCACTATGTAGTTTGAGATTGAACGCAATAAAACCGAGTCTACTTATATTATATATTTCAAATAGAAAACGTTGATCAAACCGCCACAGGTTCTTTTAGTTGTAATATAGTATTAAGCAATAACATACCATACCGAGTAATCTCTCTGGATAGTGTATCGGAACAGCCACATTCGCCGCCTTCGCCCGAAGAAGGCCCCTTGCCCGGACTCCTTAGGAACTCCAGGATTGAAGAACCTGCCGGCTTGGGTGATCGTCACGATCACCTGCATGTTCAACTCATGCCTACGCCTGGCTCACATCCCGACCACCTGGAAGGATGCCAAGGTGATCATGATACCAAATCCGGCAAGGACCCTCTCTTCCCGGAGAACCACAGGCCGAGCTCCCTCCTCCCTGTGCTCTCCAAGATTCTGGAGAAGATCGTCTTGGCGAGATTCCTTGAGGAGTTCTTCACGTCTATCAGGACAGAACAATTCGGCTTCCGCACCGGCCACTCCACCACCCTTCAGCTTCGCAGAGTCCTGAACAACATCACCGGAGCTGTAGGAAGGAAGCACCACTCCACTTCGGTCTTGATAGACGTGAGCAAGGCCTTCGACAAAGTGTGGCACGAGGGACTGTTTTTCAAGCTCTCATCGTCTCCATTGCCTGGCAGGATTTTCCGGCTGCTCCGCAGCTATCTCCACCTCCGGACCTTCTCCGTCAGCGTTGCCCGAACCACCTCCACGACTCGCCCAGTGACACCTGGTGTGCCACAGGGATCAGTCCTCGGCCCGATCCTGTACCTGTGGTACACAAACGACTTTCCTGTCGCTCCGAAAGTGCAGCTCTCCCTGTACACGGACGATGCGCTCCTCACGGCCACTTCTGCCAACCTGAGGATGGCTGGGTTCTACATCCAGCGGCAGCTGCACCTACTGGAGCCCTAGTTAACCAAGTGGAGGATCAAGGTCAACGTTGACAAATGTGAAGCCATAAACTTCACGAGGACAAGGAGACAAGCGGACGGCCGTCACCTGTCACTCAACGGCGACGACATACCGTGAAAGACTTCAGTCAAGTACCTGGGGGTACTCCTGGACTCCAAGCTGACCTTCACACCCCACGTCAAGAGGATCTGTGGCCAAGCGAGGAAGGGCTTAAGCAGCATCGGCCCCCTGCGCAACTCCATGAAGATACCGACCAGGACGAAGGTCCTGCTCTACACGGCTCTGATACGACCAGTGCTCACATATGCGGCCCCAGCATTGTACCACCTCACCTGCAAGACCGCAAGAAGCCAGTTGCTCGCTGTCTAGAGCATGTGTCTCCGGCGGGCCACTGGGTCGCCCTGGTTCGTGAGGAACACCGTAGTTATGGCTTCGTCCAACGTCCCTACCATCAGGAGCTTCGTAGAAGGCCTGACATCGAGCCTTGAGGAAGCTGCAATCGAGCCTTGAGGAAGCTGCAGAGTCCTCACCGTGGGATCACATCCGTGAGCTTCGCGCCCAGGAGGTCGCCCAAATGCGTCTTCCTTTGGATACTGATGACATCGACTACAAGTTCGACTGTCCACGACACTTCACCCCACTGACAGGTAGCGAAAGCTACTAGGGCTTTGACCCTCGAGACACAAGGCAAAAGCCTAACCGGCAGAGGCCTTGAAAGATGTGGGGGATCCACCCCCCCCCACAGTCACAGCGACTTGGACTTGGACTTGGACAACTATGGATAATATATATGTCTTATGACATATTAAAGAGATTCTCCCTGAACACTTTGGGTAGAGAGAGGATTAAAATAAGATCGAAACCAAAACTAGGCAGGTTATTTATTAGGTGAATTCTTATGAAGGCAATATCGAGTTCGATTATAGTGCATATCACTGCATATGGTTTGCCTGATCATTTCCAAACCTTTCCACATTGATTTTAGGGTAAACAATGAATAAAAAAAATCCTAGGACATTAAATTTTGAGCAAACTGAGTACGAAAAAATTACTTATAATTTTCGAAGGTGATTTTAATAAACAACTAATGGATACTTTTATTTTAGGAATTTCTGTATATGCTTATGAAAATATCCTAATCTATTTTAACAGTCATCTCGTTAATCCTAAAAATTACCAGAATTAAACAATTTAACAACCTATAAAGTTTAAAATTTTAAACATCTGTAAATACAGTATGTGGCAGAGATTGTAGTTATAACATTTAGATATATGTGTTCTCTTGGATATGTGCATGAGCTTACACAGTATATAATATAATCTGGTGTTACAGCAACTCAGCTATGCGTGGGTATGAGAGAACAACTTATATTGTAATATGTTAACGTTTGTCAACGCACGTATTGAAGTACAGTGAATTTAAAATTATATTCAGATTGAAAGTCATACAGTTTGTAGGTTGAGGCCACAATAATAAAAACTTGAAATAGAAATCGTACTTCAACGGTTCAGTATGTGTGATTTTTTTTTCTTTTTTCATTGAAAGAATAACCGATCCCCTTTTAACCCTTATATTGCTTGTCCTCACAGGCCATATCAAATAGAATAATGGGGAGAATATATACAGTATTTGCTACTGATAAAGTGCAAGGGTTACAGGCAGAATTCGGACCCGCGCTATCCGTAAGTCAGACTTTAAGTGCAACGTCTTATTGTAAGCTTAATTAAAGGTTATAATACTTTATTTCAAAAAAATAAATTTTAAAAATTATATTTTTTTCCAACACTTAATAATAAGTGTACGATTTAATTTACGGGACTATAAAAAAAATATATTTTATTTTACGTATATTTTATACAGAATACATTGATTAGTTTTCATTGTAACGTGAAAATATCATGACAATTTTTAAATTTTGATTTTTTAATTGATTTATTACAGAAGATTTTACATTTCATGGATAATCATAATTATTATTAATAATTTAACTAAACAAAGAATCACTGTACTCACAACAAATGAACGAAGCTACTTTACTTATCATTATTTAATATATGCTATGCAATATTCTCTAGAACGTTTTATTATTTTTGCAATGGAATTGTTAATAGACACAACATTATTATTTATAGTAACAATATAATATTGAAATAAAAAAATGTACTCTAATAAGTTGTTTATATGACTTTATTACTTTATTTCGTTTCTCTTGTGAAATGGATGAGTGCTCTGGTTGTAATCTCAGCAAATAATTAAATTAATTAAAATTCACATACCATATTTCTCTTGAAATCTGCACAATTCAGTTTTTATAATTGTTGAGTTTAAACAACTAAACTTAATTAAGTTACCAACTTTAGTCCCAAGTCACCCAGCATTCACTATTTTCAAATTTATTTCCATACTTACCCTATTATAAAATGCCTGAAAGATGACTCTTAGACATATTTAAAAAAGGAATTCTCTAATTAATCTGTACACTTTTTATTAAATATTTATAAAGGGATATTAAATAATTTAAAATCTTGAAATAAAGACAATGTTAACTGATTCCTTCAGTACAGATAGAATACTGTAAGGATTAAAAACCTTAAGTCTGAATTTTAGACTGTTAGCCTACAAAGCATACTAACTTTAATTGTAGATTATGATAATCTTCACGTAATAAATACAATTGTGAAATTCTTAAAAGATTTAAATCCTGTTAATTGTAAATGTGTTATATTTACACTTTAACTGTTTACAATTGTTTAATATAATATATAATAAACACATTCATATTTGGTAATCTCTGCTTAATGGTGACTAATGTTTTGTTCATATGAGGTAATCCTTGATTGTGTTTTCATGAATAATCAATATATCCTGATGTCTTAGTTGGTTATCATTTAAAACTTTATAACACATAATTATATACTAATTTCCAAAGTTATGTAACCTTATTATAATTTATTAGTTATTTTTTATTTAAAATAATGCAAATAAATAAATAATATAAATAAGAAATACATTTTTTAATTCCTTTTCAAGAGGTTACTCTTAATTTGACTATATCATTAAAAGTAAACGTTGGACTAGGGATACAATAGAATAAGTGCATGCTGGTTCTCTCTCAATAAGATCTTAAGTACACTCTTAGCTTATTATAATATGCAAATATTGTAAACAAACCCAATATAATTTACATCGCGTTTTTATATTTAATTATATCTGTATTACAATTTAGATTAACAAAAATTATAGATTGGGTAGAAAAAATCAAGGTTTGATTTAAGGTTTGATTTCATAAAATAAAAAGCAAGAGATAAAGAATAATCTCATTGGAGACGGCTGCAAAATACCATCATACTGTGCTAAAATAGAAAATCCTGGTAAGTATTAAAATCTTCTCTTATCAGGTTTTATTTCAGTGGGCAAAACAAAAGTCATAATTGTGACTGTAAAACATGTGTAAAAAACGTTTCACTTGATCTGCTAAATACTTTTATTTCTAAATTATTCAAAATGATTTTGTAAGTCTAAACTACGTATAACACGTTTTTAGATGTACTATGTTCAGACAACTAAAATGAAAATGTAGCTGATTATAGAACTAAATTAATATGTGTTATATCTGCAATGGTAGCTACATTTATTACATTATATTTTTTTAAATCTATTATATAATAAAATGTTTGTTAAAGCATCTTTTTAAATTAATCGTACATCTGCATTTATTTTGGTAATTTTGTAAATTTGAAAATGTTTTAAAGTGGTCATTAGGTGCCTTTTATGTTTTACGTGTAGAATTTAAAGATTTTTTTGATATTTTAGACTTTTGGCCATTATGATTTTGTGTTCCTTTAATTAAAATCTAGATATTATACTTAGTAGTAGTAGTAGTAGTAGTAGTAGTAGTAGTAGTAGTAGTAGTAGTAGTAGTAGTAGTAGTAGTAGTAATAGTAGTAGTAGTAATAGTAGTAGTAGTAGTAGTAGTAATAATAGTAGTAGTAGTAGTACTGTGTGTAAAATCAAATCTGTAATTCATATGATAGATTTGTCTTTCTAGGGTACTTGTAAAACAGTTTGCTCTATACGCTTTGGGTAAGGGAATTAACATAGCACAGATAAAAGTTTACTAGCATATGTTCACAAAGTATTATGTAATTTTATGACTATAATAATATTTTTAGTCCAAGAAAGAAACTCAATAAATATTTAAAAAATAAACTAACTAAATAAGGAGTCTGGTACTCGTCCTCGTTGCCTTCTATATTTTATTATAATTTGGCATGCAAAAGGTTTATATAATTTAATAATAGTGAAAATGTAATAATGGTGAAAATGGAATCTAAAAAGTTATCTCTATAACTTTATCACTTCGTTAATCCATTTACTACCAATTGTAAATTTAAAGAGCTCTGGTGGTAATTTCGGTAACTAAATTGGATTAGTCAAACGTTATAGACCATATCTCTCCTCATATCCAAACAATATCGTTATTTAATTATTGAGTTTAAACAATTACATTTAATTAAGTTATAAATTTTTATCTTAATTCTACTAGCATTCACTAATTTTAAACAATTTTTAATATTGCACTGCTATTGAATGCCTGAGTGATATCTATCATACATATTTAAGTAAATAGTTCTCCAAGTTTTCTTTACACTTTTTATCAAATATGTATGAACTGATCTTACAAAATTTAGAAAGAAGATCGCAAAAGATTGTAATCTGATTCCTTCTGTACACTTAAAGTACTGAAAGGATTCAAATCTATAAATCACAAGTTCTCTCAGTTTGCCCATATAATGTACGAAAGCTATTTGTTGATCAAGACATCTTCACTAAAAAATATAATAAAATAAATGTAATTTTCCTTAAATATTTAAATTCCTGTTGATAACTACATAGAAACTTTTTCACAGATTTTTTGGTTTTTTTGTTTTTTTTTCTGCGAGGAATAATTGTTAAAACTCGCATGTAATCTGCTTTGTTTTGGAAGAATAGTAAGAGCAGAATCTTTGATTCTTAATCTAAAAAATACTCAAAAAATTAAAAAAAAAACTAATTAAAAATAATCATCTATAAGTCCGTGTCTTGATTCTGGTATTTGCCCTCGTACTCCTGGTGTAGATTTTCTGACAACCTGCGTGGTTCAACGACTTGAACGTTAAACTGAACTATGAAATAAAGTCCTTGTCCTTATCAAGCTTTGTCTTCGCACTTGTTCCCGATCGTGCTTTTTCAACCCAATGTAGTGTGCTCTAAACGAATTTTGTAAACATCTCTTTTGAATTTATTGAACATTTTAAAATACTCGTACTTGTACTTTGCTGTTTCCATGGATATTATACAGTATTATTATGTAATCTTTTGTGTACTATGTTTCACCTGTTTCTTTTTTTCTCTTGATACCTTCATTTGAGTGACGACTACTATTATCATTATACCGATTCTTGTTATCACATTACTCTTACACATATATTTATACTAAAGAGACAAACATCTTCCGTTGCCAGTGTTACATTATCATGTACGTGATAAATTAATTAGAATAGTTTAGATCCATTTTCCAGTCACACTATTCAATATGTAACTTTATTGATTATTAGTATATCTGCAACTAAAAGAACCTGCGTAGGTTTGATCAAAACTTTTGCCTTTGATGTATCTAATTCAAGTAGTATAAATTACAGTGCATTTAAAATTCAATTGTAAAGTTTAGTTTAAACAAGTTACTGCATTTATAAGTTATTAAATAAATAATAACAAATTTGAAAAGTGGGTGAGGGTTGAGGATTTGATATCATTTCAAACATTTTATTTTCAAACATTTTGCGATGATTTTTTTTGATAATTATTAACTCTTGTATACGACTGATAAACTGTTGTGTAAAACAATTTTCATACGAAGTCTGCGATTCTTAAACCAATGCACGAACACCAGTAGGGTTTTCGTTCTAGCTTTACTTGCTTTTCGTACTTATTGCATAGTGGACATTGATTACTCTCCTGTAATTAAATTGATTATCATTTTATTACTATGCAGAAAGTTGTTGAATTGAAATTTTATATTTTTGGAATGTAAAAAGAAAAACTATTACTCATATTTAATATAGATTTGGTATTGCTTATTATAAGTTTAACCATGTTAGATTAATAAAAAAGAGGTGTTGTATACTCGTTTTTTTTGGCTTGAAAAGGCATTTGACCACATTCGCACAGGACTTAAAGGCCACATATATACTCTAGTTTTACTGAGAAACCACTTAAATTAAGAAAACAAACTTTAAGATATCATAAATTGAAAGTATTTTGCTATTCTTTATTTGCAGATGAATTTTTCAATATAATTAAAAATGGCTTTCTTAAATTAGGGTGGTCATTTAATTTCCATAAAAATTATAAAACCTATGTAATGCTTTAACATTTGTAATATTATTTTTTATGGAAGAACATTGTTCGTTTTTATTCAATCGTTTAGTATGCATTATTCGAAGACCTGAAACAATCTAAGATATATTCATTATATCAAAAATTAAAGAGAACTAGTGCAGAAAATATATTACATCCGGAAAATTCCATGAGCATTTAGGCAATAATAATAATAAAGGCACTGATACTCATACCACACACAATTTTCTAGAACACAAATGTCATAGCTAAAGTATTTTATATAAGATTCGTACAATTCAAACACAGAGAATTTCGTATTGCGTAAGTTTTAGATGTCAACTAGCTATTACTCTTGGCTTTGCATGAAATTTGAATGGGGTATCAGATACTCATAAATATGTCTTTTGTGGGTTGGTTAATATACATTCCTAAAATATACAGTGATTGTCACTGGATGATATTTGTCTCCTAATTGAGTTTTGAATAATTATTTTAAGTTTAAGGAAGAATATTTTAGGGTCTTGAAGTTAAACAGTCAATCCGGTTTTAAGTCACAATGAAATGCACAAATGTCTATAATATACGAACGAGTAGCTTCAATAATTACAGTACCAAATATTAGTGCAGGGTGAAGGTAGATCAAATCCGTTACTACTGCGGTCTTAGAGATAATACTTATGCGATGGAATCCTATAATATTCTGAATCGGAATGAGGCATACGTCTAGTACGTATTATTGAAGTGTTCATTATTAAAATATTCAAAATTTACACAAAACTGTAGCTGGCTCTTATTGAAGTTTCAGCGAGTGAAGAAGCATTTGTTGTTTGAGTGAACTAAATATTAATCGCCGTAGTAGAAGTTTCCGTGTTTTTACGATTGATAATATTTGTAAATACACTGAGATTCCTATTTAGTCCAAAATTATTTACTTTTGGCCCTTGTAATCTATTTATTTTTTTTATATCTCAGTAGCATTTGCATTGTTGCACTGATAAAGAAAATATATACATTAATAGGTCTGAAAATTCTACTTTGGTCAACAATACACTACTTCCGGTCATTGTATTTTACTTCCGATCTGAGCTATGTCTGGTGCGGGTACCTGTTTAGGGTATAATACATAAGTGTGTTTAATTACAACTTTCTTGGTCAACGGGAAATACAAATATATGCTCCTCTAAACGTTGCACACTATTTCAGCCCCTGTTCGTGGTACATCGGCATGATAAATATTTATTACTCTGTTGAAATGTTGAACCACATGTTTGTAAAACTTCTTTGTAGTAGATAATTAGGAACTTAAATTAAAAAATATAGTTATTCTAGTTTTGCAACCCAAATTTGACCCTAAAAAATGTTTGATCTTTATAAAAATTCCTCGTTAAATTTGTGCCAAACTACGTAAAATAATACACACAGTGCAACGTTTCATGGTTTTTCTTACATCATCACCAGGTAGACCAAAACGTGCTTTACTCAATTATTTCATTTCTGTATCTCTGTCCGTATGTCTAATTGTGTATTTGTTCGCATCTATAAAACAAACTGACCTATAAAAAACATTACATACACAATGCTTGTTATATGTATCATAGAATATTAAACATTGAATGAGTCGACAGCCACACGGTCTAAGATTTTCGGACTTAAAATCTGAGCTAGAGAAGCGCGCGTTGAAAACCTGTGTGTGCCCATATCACTTTTGTCAGTACCATCGAGCTTATGTATAGATTTTTCTCAATATTCTGTATGATAAGATACCCGCACAGGCCAGAAGCCCGTGAGGAGGGGCGTAATGAGTCTTTAGAGAGGATCAATCTCTCCTTTTTCAAATGTGACAGGATAAAAGTTGTCTTCATCCTATCACATTTGAAATTTTAATTGTTTAATTGCCTTTTGATACTTGAGTAGGGGATTAGAAAATTCCGAAATAACTTTTGTCGTTAGCAATCCCACCAACTTTACAGTGGACATACCCATTTAATAAACTATATACATTTAAAACCAACTACAAATATTTTATAAACATCGTACCTTGTAATCATTATTCCTAATATCAACAACACAGACTATAAACCAATGCATTTAGTTTTAGTAATTTTATTAATGTACTAAAACCGACTAATAAAATCAAACATGGCGCTATTTTAACATCATTGTACTAATTTAGTTTCTGTCATAATTTTCAAACGTTAGTCATTACGTGTCTCATTTTTTACATCTCAAAGTGAACATCAAAGGTCCAATGTCAAAGGAACAGAATGAAGCGGCCAATCATGTTTCTACATTTGCTCTATATGTCTTCGTAATGGAACCTGTGATGGGTCTTGATTACAGCAGTGCTCCTGTCATGTGACATATTTTTAATGATCGATGTCAAAACAAGTTTTATTTTAAATGCATGACACTTTTTAATACATATTGCTATCTCATATGGTAGTTAATGTTAGTTGGAAAATAAGTTTCAATATAGCTCTGGCACTACGTTTAGTACTGGATCAAACACCGTTCAAACAAAGATATAGTGTGTAAGGCAATGATTTATCTACAATGATAGTGAAGAAATTTGTTGATTGAAGTAGAGAAATCTTATAAATGGCCACATACTAACTCACCTGGATTTCGTGATACCTATTACAATATAGGTGACAGCCTAGTTAAACATATATTCGTTGTACAAGAAAGATCAAATCTTATCTAACTGAAAACCTACTCTAAACGATTTAAACAATACAAAGTTTAATGATATGTTTCACCTACTAACCTTAAGGCTGGTGTTATTTCGAACATTAAAGCAGAACGAAATTGAGCAAATCTGTTAGAATATTTGCTTGATCAAGACTCTAACACAGAAGATAGTTTTTGTTAATTAAAAACATTGAAATTATGTTTACACAAGAATAACTTAATCGTACCAGGTTTGATTAAAAACTGTGACAAATTCCACATTGGAACTAACCCGTTAGCTAATGTTATCTTGAGTGGACTCGTATAATAAAATCGTAACTTTTTCAAATTTTGATTATTAAAACTTGAATTTTTAAGAAAAAAAACGTGAATTGGAATTGATATGTTTACTAAAACCCATTTCCATGTATTGGTTGCATCTTGTGAACGTGATGCACTAGATCACCATGGAATGATGAGAGAATAAGTTTCAATGTGAAACTTATCACATATTATGATTAAAGTTGTGATATGTCTCGTACTATTCAAAGAGATGGATAATATTCGATGGATTAAAATATCAATACTATAACATGGTAGGTATACCTCACACGGTGTGGCGTGTAACAGACTTCACAGAGGTTCATGTAAAAGTTTCAAATTTATAGTACCTTTCATTCTTGAGGTGCGCTGTGAATAGAGAGACAGACAATCAATACTGGTTATCAACTTTTAAATCCCTCAAGTAGACAAAGGAGTACTGTGTGAGCAAAGTCCCATGGTTCCATAATCATAGATTTAATTCTTGCCAATTCAATACCTCTTATATGCGTATTCAATATTTTTTTCCTAATTTATTTTTTCATTTGCTAGTTTTCTTATTTACAACTAAGGCTCAAGCAAATCTTATTGATTGATACGCACCATCACCAAACTCAAAACTAGCTATAAATAAATAAAATCTACATGTTAGTTGCTTTAAATGTAAAGTGCGGAGAGACAGTCAGAAATGTAATTTTTTAATTCCATCGAGTCATAAGCTTATCTGCCTGTAATCCATACCGATCTTCTCCTGTTTTATTATGAGCAATTAATACAATCACTACTTCATAACACTGCTATGTATTAAGCCGTATATAATATTGACTCCAAGCTGACCTTCACACCCCACGTCAAGAGGATCTGTGGGAAACCGAGGAAGGGCCTCGGCAGCATCGGCCCCCTGCTCAACTCCACGAAGCTACCAACCGTAACGAGGGTCCTGCTCTACACGGCTCTGATACGACCAGTGCTCACATATGCGGCCCCAGCATGGTACCACCTCACCTGCAAGACCGCAAGGACGCAGTTGCTCGCCCAGAGCGTGTGTCTCCGGCGGGCCACTGGGTCGCCCTGGTTCGTGAGGAACACCGTAGTCAGGGCTTCGTCCAACGTCCCTACCATGAGGAGCTTCGTAGAAGAACTGACATCGAGCCTTGAGGAAGCTGCAGAGTCCTCACCGTGGGATCACATCCGTGAGCTTCGCGCCCAGGAGGTCCCCCAACTGCGCCTTCCCATGGATGACAGATGACATCGACTACAACTTTGACTGCACCACGACACTTCACCCCACTGACAGGTAGCGAAAGCTACTAGGGCTTTGACCCTCGAGACACAAGGCAAAAGCCTAACCGGCAGAGGCCTTGAAAGATGTGGGGGATCCACCCCCCCAAAGTCACAGCGACTTGGACTTGGACTTATGTAGGAGACATGTCAGCTGGATTATTTAATAAAAGTGTCCATATTTTATCCCACGCAATTAATGTTCTTTTATAAATACAAACATAACCACAAGATTACTTTGTATTTATTTTTACGAGTGAAGCATTTACGAGTATAAACAAACAGCCTAAAGTTTCGTAAAATTTATGAAATACTAGCTGTTCCCCGCGGCTTCGCACGCTTTTTGTAAGGTTTGCTCGTGTATGAGCACTTCTGGTTCAAGTAAATTATATTTTCAACGCCGATGTAGAGTTTACCTTGTTGAATCTATCAAGAAAATCTGCCAAAAGTGTATGTCTATAGCCATTGTACACGTACATGTACTTAATAATAAAGTGGTATAACACTCAAGCTATAAGGCCAAACAGAAATTCATTTGAAAGACAAATATCCATAAAAAGTTAGCGCCTTCACATAATGTGTGGTTATTATACACAACTATCTCGTAATTGTAGTTTGCAATGTGCAGGCGCTTTGATAACTTATATAAAGCGTGTATCAAAATGAATGACCTGATTTTAAAACTCAATATCTATTGCTAAAAATGTACTACAAAAATAATATTTATTGCAAAATACTCAAAAAATCTTAAAGTTTTAGGTATGTTATTACAAATGTTCTATATGTCCACCAGCAGCAGCACGGACAACATCCAGACGATAGCTAAATTCCTCATAAACCTTACATATCTGAGTTCACAGACCTTATTGCGACAGTTATTCTGTTCTTTAGTTCCTTGATGTCATGAGTTAGAGGGAGAACAAACACTTTTTCCTTCACATATCCCCACAAGAAAAAGTTGAAAGGGGTCAAGTCTGGTGATCTTGGAGGCCAAGAATGAAGGACATTGTCGGTCCCGTGCGCTCTATCCAGCGGTGGGGCAGAGTGTTGTTGAGAAGCTGCCGAACATTGTTGTGCCAGTGAGGCGGAGCTCCATCCTGTTGGAAAATGAACCTGAGTATTTTGCAATAAATATTTTTTTTATAGTAAATTTTTAGCAATAGATATTGAGTTTTAAAATCAGGTCATTCATTTTGATACACGCTGTATTTTGCAGCGCCTCCTGGTGGTGAGTTACATCAATGGGCATAGCATATAAATATTCTACGTGGAAAAATACATATACCTGTACATAAACATTTTCATAATGATCGGTCAAATAGTTTCTGAGTCAATAAGGGACAAACACACAAACATTCATTTATATATATATATAGATTTTCATGCACCATGAAATTGCTCGTCAAAACTACATTTGGTGCCGGTCGTAATAAAGGAGTTATAAAGAACAAAATGTTTACAAAAAATAATTGTTTAAATTAAAAACATTTAAATCCAACCGTCAGTCAACGATAAGTAAAGGTTAAATTAGCCATTTTCAGCCAAGTATTTGTTAGCGTTATTGTCAAATATTCAAGTTTTTATATATTTTGAAAGGGTGATCTACGACACTCTAAACTTGTAAATTATTATTTATAAAATGCACTAGTAATATTGGCCGTTATTCGTTCTCGCCGTGCCCTAGTCTGACATAAAACTAAGGGTTTATATCAATTACTTAGTTCTGCACATCCCTGCAACAACAAAAGGAACTAGTTTTTGATTGGTCACTTATATTGTATTACTATTCTTTAACATGTTTTATGTATTGCAACTCACTTTCAATCCGAATAAGGGCTTTTAATCTGACAATTAGAACAGAGAATTGTGTCTAGACCGATTTTATAAAAAATATTTGAAAATAGTATTTTATATTGTATTATTAAATGTGAAAAAGGAATACTTAATAACCATATAGTACCTTACATTGACTTAAAAAAAAACATCTAAATGTAAAAATTATTTCAATATCCAAATCTATACATCTTGTGTTCTGTAATTGCACACTTTGTTATTATTCAAAAATATACTTATTATATGTATAGCTTTAAATATTTATAGCTAATATTTCACTTACGTACCTAGGTAAACGTCATTTTAAACATCTATACCAGTAATTAAGAATGTGATACAAACGTTCAATTACTGGCTTCTCCGTCAGTTCTTGGAAACTGAGGTAAGAACCTTTCATTGTAATTAGTAAACGATTTTGTAACTTAGGAAGATGATACGGCTTTAGTATAAATTCTAACAGCTACAGTATTAGTTATTCCTTATGGTATTAAACATTTTGTAAACTTTGAACAGCGATTTCTTCCGACTGGATCAACTTTTTGAAGTTCGGTTTGCGTCATTGTTTTCAGTTTAAGTAGAAGTTTAAAATTATGTACAACTCCAAATAGGCTGTCATTAAAGATTTTCTTATAACCCCCGACGGGCCGTTCCCCAAAGGTGAAATCAGACCTCCATGTACACAAAAAAGTAGCTTACAATTTCTAGTAAAGGTATACCAAATTTGGTTGCGATATCTCCTGTCGATTAAAAGTTATAAAGACGTCCTAAGACTTAATGGTCACTCTGTATAATATTGTCTATTGGTTATAATATTAGTCAGTAGAATATAACATAAAATAAATACTTTTAACTCTATTGCAACTATTAGTCATTGACCTTGACATTGAATACGCTTTTCAGAAGAAAATCATTGACTGAGATACTTCTTAATTAAATTTCCGAAAGAAAACGCAAAATATCTACGGGAGAGAATATAAATCTATCTATTTTCTGAACAGTTAGTAGTGGTGGTCTTATGGTTCACGTTGCGGTCCTAAGTCACCTTCAGTGTAATTTTACTACATGACACACCTTAGTTAGGGGCTTTTATTAAACTTCATTCCTCTATGATTCGTCTGTGGACATTTGGATCTATGTATGCCGATCTTAGTCGAGATGTGGAGGTTCAAAGTTCAGGTTAACTTTAAGGCAGGCGATATTCATAAAAATACGAGTTAGATTTAGAAGATTCTTTCCCGTCTCTCTGTGTGTTAGGGTGTATCCTTCTAGGTCCTGCATGTTTGAGAATTAATTTTTGTCCTGCATGTTTTGTTTACTCATCTGACCTGGGTCTAGGGAGTTTATATTGTTGTCAGCCTAAGGCGAGAAAGAATTCAAGGCTCGTGGCTATGACTTCTGCGGTTTTCATGGGAATAATCCCTAACACCATCCATGTCACAACAAAAGCATTTAAATTTCGCAGTAACTCGGTCTATATAACACACTACATGAGTTTTTTAGGGTTATGGCATCAGACTTACAATTCCTTTAATTTTTAAATATTTCAGTACTAGCAACAAAATAATGTATTGGCAATTGACTCTATACTCTATATACTTCATTTGTTGTTGCTTGGCACCTTAAAACTTTAGGAGGGGAGAGTAAAGTCAGACATCTTAAACAAAATAAATGAGCAAAAATATTTTATAATATTCTTTAAAGTTGATACGTGTTATGTAACCGGCTTCGCTGAGTTTTCATGCCAAATTTCAACTCCATAGTTCGTTTCATTTTCGAGATATCTTACAGAAAAAAATCATTTTTCTGACAGATAAGCAAACAATCATACAGGAAAGAAATGTTTAGATCAACGGGACCAAAGAGAAATCGTGTGAGCTTACCAAGTGGTGGGCTTCTATGACGCTCAGCCTAATTCCATGGTTGGAGAGCACCATCATCTAATTCAATTTTGTCTATGTAGAAAACTCATGCAAGGTTTTACAGCAGTACTCTAATAGATTTTCTGATAAGCAAGCTAGGGTTCTACAACATAATTGTGCAATGGATTCACATATTGCAATTAATATTTATAATATACCTGAATATATTATAATTTCTTTATACACTATGAATAAGTTTCATTATAATCTCACATGATAGTACACAGCTTGTTGTGATGTTTAATAATTCACATATTTTATTGTTTATATCATGGTGTGTATAAGAACCGATAATGTTCGTTAACGCTCAGTAAATTCAATCGATTGCCAAACAATAATATCAAACACAGTAGCGCAGCTGTGTTGGGAAGGGCTAATTAATACTGAGTGTAGAGTATACCACCGGTTCACCTTCCTCTTACGTGCAGCAACTGAAATCAAATGTCTTGCACACAACAAAATCTTACGTGGAACCAATTCTCGCACACATAACACAGCTATTGTGTGCATTGATGATTCAGTAAGGAAGGCTTTGAATGTTAAGTGTCGAAACAACGCGGGGGTTTCGTTTTAGACGCCAACTATTTTGGGATCCCTTCAGGCGAACAGGACTAGACATTTAAGAAGTGTTCAACAGCATCAGATTTTAGACGCTGCACTAAGAGGAAAATAAACTGGAGCCTAACTCAACATACACATTGAAACAGCCTTTCCCATCATGCCTGCTTTATGTGTGGAATACTCAGTAGGTCTAACATGCTTTTGGATCGTGTCAGTCAACATCGTATGCACACAGTTGTGCACCTAAGACATGAGGATACAGGGTGCATTATGACAGTAATGAGCATTTTCTGGAAAAACTTATTTATTCATCCGATTGGTACAAATTAATGCACAAAATACTTCAACTTTTGTATAACACAAATTGCTAAAGAAGAAGTGTGCTAGGTTTATTCAGGCAATGGTTCTCTCCGGCTAGGTTCCCTCTCGATTTAGATGTTTAGGTGACGCATTATTCCCTAAAACTACTTATTTTATTTCGTCATGAAACAGAAATGTCAATATTATCAGTTACAAAGAGTAATTTAAATATTAAAATGTAGTAATATAATTGAATTGGAAATTCCTAGTACTGTATAATTTAAATTGGCCCGTTATTATCTCTTGTACTGCGAAAGAGAGCTCTGGTGTGAATTTCTTTAACTAATAGAGTGAGTTAAAAGTTCTAGAACATATTTATGTCACAATTTTGTGGCACAAAATTTTTAATTACTGAATCCCAACAATTAAACAAAAACGATTTACTGGTTTTATATGTTAAATAAAAATTATTACTAATTTGTACACATTACGAAAATCTTGCTCACTGCTCAATGCTAAAAATATTGCTGGAAAACACAAGTAAGAAAATGTTTCTCATTAACAGTTATATATTTTTTTGATAAAACTACGTGAAAACTTGCAATATGTTTGTGTCCGGCTAGCATAAAATAATATAAACTGATTCTCCCTGTACTCTTTAGGTAGGTACTAAGAGGATTATACATAACACCAAACACAAATTAGTAGCTTTTACACAAAACATAACAGTAGTATGTTCCGCCGGTTCTAAGGCGCCCCAAAGAGGACGAGTTGCTTAAATTCTTTGTTGTCAAAGTCGCGGTTCTTGTTCGTGTGCAACAAGTTGTGTTTTATTTTTTACACTGTACTGTTTCAGCAGTTGTCTTTGTTTTTTAATTCTCGGTTCTTGTTCGTGTGCAACAAGTTGTGTTTTATTTTTTACACTGTACCGTTTCAGTAGTTGTCTTTGTTTTTAAAGTCGCGGTTCTTGTTCGTGTGCAACAAGTTGTGTTTTATTTTTTACACTGTACCGTTTCAGTAGTTGTCTTTGTTTTTAAAGTCGCGGTTCTTGTTCGTGTGCAATAAGTTGTTTTTATATTTTTTACACTGTATTGTTTCAGCAGTTGCGTAAAACTTTTTTGCCGATTACACAAAGCGGAGCAACACACACGGCGGCGGCGACGGCAGTGACACAACGCGGTGAGTCAGCGGCGGCGGCCGGCGGTGCCCGAGTTACACAACGCGACCCATACGAACATCACTCATACTGTACAGAGATTGAGGCAGTGTTGGGATACTAGGTAGTTGGTCAGTACCAACATGGCTACCGTGTCGGGTGCAATGCCCAAAGCGAAAACTGCTACATGTGATGTGTGTGGCAAAGTGGTGGTTAAATGGTGCATGTTACGGCATCAGAGAACCAACACATGCAGGTTGGTCGGAGGAGTCGACTTACGAACTGATTGTGTGGAATCCAACGTAACAGCTGATTGTGAGGAATCCACCGCGTGTCAACATTCTCGTTGTGAGGAAGCCAACGCAACAACGATCAGTCTAGTGAGCGCGTTGAACACTTGTACACCCGGGCACTATGTCCAAGTCTCTGATCTGATACCTCATCAATACTACAAAGTCGTGAAACTCAAAAAAGTCGACTCGACCATCTTGGCAACGTTGCGTCATTTAGGTGGTTTCAACGTGTGCTACGTTTACTTGCCTAGACATTTCGACGACATACTGACTAATGATATCTTATCGAGTTACAACAGTGGAGCCTTCAACGTAATACACCTGGTTTACAAGGGTGTTGAAAACCAAATACAGTTTGAAATCAAATCCGAAAATTAAAAAAAAAAAATGTTTAAAGACGCGACAAGATGTCATTTCTAAACGTCACGTTGTACGTCGGTGCTCAGATAGTCAGAGATTGTGCCTCCGCCGAGTTTACGGTGTCCGAGCGAAACCATTTTTTTTTTTTTGTCTTGTTTGTGTATTATGGTCTTGTGCGTGTACTTTGGTTACTTGACTGCGGTTACACAAATTCGATTCCTTTGCCTCTGCCCAAGTATTTCAGTGACATGCGATCAACGTCTTTGGTGTTGTTGTACTTTGTTATATCATCGTATGTAAGTGCATGCAGATAACGTTCGGGGAGAAACACTCGGTACTGGTCCTCGTTGTCTTCCAGGATAGCCATGACGGTCTCTCCTATTCGTGTGGTGCAGCGCTCGAATTGCATTACGCGGTACGGTACGTTACGACTCAAGTCGGTGAGCCGTGTGTAGCGTGGTGCTGCAGCCGGTTGAGCGTAGTCTTTAGATCCATAGTTACAATCTATCTAGTGGTCCAACCATCTCTTTGTGTCAATACATTATGAGCGATGTGACTGATGATCATGAATACCATGTACTTAGCAACGAGAATTTGACACGCGGTGTAAGGAACACCCTACACAGTTTGTCTTCAGTGTGTGTGTGTGTGTGTGTGTGTGTGTGTGTGTGTGTGTGTGTGTGTGTGTGTGTGTGTGTGTGTGTGTGTGTGTGTGTGGGGATACACACAACCCGATGTCACAGTTGGGGATACACACAACCCGACGTCGACAGTCCCATACTGAGTTTACGCTTTGCCCACATTGCCGAGCCCGTGCCTAGACTCCACAGCCGCTCGGACAGATCAGCGTGCGGAGCAATGACGCGGTCGAACGCTTTGTCCTGTAACACTTTGTCCGCTTCCCATCGGTCCTTGGTGTTCTTGTGTTTGCTGTACCATATATCATGTTGGCGCGCAGCTTCATCGAGTGGATTCACACCGCGATCGTTACGTTTCAGTCTCTGTTGAAGCCGGGACCCGGGTCCCAGGAAGTTGTAACCGGGGGCGTACAATTCAAACGGTAGATTGTTTATGATATCGTTCAACAGACCGGATCCGTTTATGACATGTTCAGGCATCGCCGACAGACACCTCAAGACGTACTTGAGACCGTTGGGTTTCGTCACCAATTCTTCCATGCGATCGTTGATGAACTGCACCACGGACATTTTCTCGTTGTGGAAATTGTTGTTGCCGACCGCTTCCTGCGCTTGTATGAACATCAGCCTGTCGATTAGATCTTTTAAATTACCAATGTACTTGTACTCGATCGGTAAGTTGGTGTAACGTTTCAGTCCCGAACCTCTGGCTCCAAATGTCGTGGCGCGCATCTGCTCGAGTCTGTGTTCGTCCCAGATCGGTTTTATTAAATACTTCCACTTTGCACCGACGCTCGACTTGGGTCGTTGTGTTGTGACATCGTTCCTCTGGTACAGCGCGTCCGACACGATCAATATATCTTTGTAGTTGTCTCGATCCTCGCTGGTGTATTCGTCATCACTTACATTTCCTGGGTCGGTCAGTAGTTTCCATAAACCAACTGTGCCTCTGTATCGATTATTTTCTTTTGTCATCAGTATATCGTCCATTTTTACTGTAATAGTCGAATGACCAATTTTCAATTGACGATCACTCATATCGTACCATATACCAAACACTTGGTCCTTAGCTTGTGTCATGTACTCGCGAGCCAGCGGTCCGAGATCTTGGCCTCTCTCTTCCACGTACTCTTGTATCGACTGGTCTATCAGGTTTTCATCATCTTCCGGTTCGGGTGGTAGTGGTGGTGTGTCAGATGCAGTAGTGACATCACGATTCGGTGTACTCATGGCCGATGGTACGAAACTTTACGCAATCGTTTTTGTAACGTGACAGTTTTGAGTTGTTTCAATCGTTTCTCTTTCTGTTCTGCGCTCTGTCTATCTTTGATTGCACGCGTAATTGGTTCGTACTGTTTTTTCTTTAGCTCGTGTATCCAACTGTTCTTTCTTTTGCACACCGGCAAACTCTGCACGTAACCGCTTATCCATATCTTTAAACTTTTTGGCCTCGTTCACGGACGGTAAACACACCTCGTGCGCTCGAGGAATTTTTGGTACATCTTTAAGCTCTACATTTCCTACAATAGAGTTTTTTCTATCTTCCCTATCGCGTTGTTCCAAAACTTCTTGTTCGCCTTTCAAGAACGCCTCGCTTAATTTATCGTCTTGTCGGGCAAAGCGTTTGGCCTCTTCCGCAGTTGGAAATTTGACGATAGGTTCTGGTGGTATATTTGGCTCAGATTTTATTTTCTTGATCAACACGTTTTCGATATTATATTGACGTCTTTTGGTTCGGCGTCGTATTGGCGACATCATGAATACTGTACTACTAATTATTAAATATTGCACATGCACGTGATGTATAGCATATTATACGTAGTTCAGTAAACGGTGGTATGTCGTTTTTACGTATATCATCGTCAGTGGTAGAACGGTGGTATATCGTTTTAAAAAAAATATTTACGTTTATCATCGTCAGTGGTAGAACGGTGATACATCGTTTAAAAAATATTTGCGTGTATCATCGTTATTGGGGAAACGGTGATGTAGCGTGTATCACGTCGTTAAGCATAAACTTGTATTTACCGTTATGCGCTTTCCTCGTCATGTCTATAGAAATAAATCCGTGTGGTTGAGACCAACACTTTCTGCATAAAGTTTCAAATTCACGATACGTCATGTCCGATCCAACAAAGTCGTCGTATATTCGTTTGGTGTAATGTTTGTTTTGTTTAAACACGGACAGCATGTTCACATTATTACGAATCACTTGCATGTCAACTTTCCCATAACTCTGACTCAAGTACACGCACGATATCTGTTTGTGTCGGCTGCGAATAAAGTAATCTTTAATTTTGTTTTGCTGCTCCATCAGACAATCGTCAAACACGACCAACGCGTTGCGGTTGGTCGTGGTAAACAACGAAAACTTTTATCGTTGTTTAAAAAACATAGTTAAGCATATTAAACCGATGTCAGCGAGTGATTTGAACGTGTGGGCTCGTAGACTGAACATTCCCAACTTTCGCGGTGTATTTATGCGAGAAGCGTTACCGGTCAAACCGCATCGCATCGAATGCGGCATAATCAATCTGGGCGATCTGGATTCGGACGGTACACACTGGACGTGTTACATGAAGATGGGTCACAGCAAAGTCTACTTCGACTCGTACGGTGACAGTCAGCCACCGCGGGAACTAGTCCGCTACTTGGGTCCAGAGAATCTGATGTACAACACCAAACGAATTCAAGACTACGACGACCAGCCCATATGTGGACACTTGTGCCTGGAAGTGTTAAGGCTATACATGTCTGGTTGCAAAAGTTTTACTGATATAGAAAGCGCGTTGGAGAAAGATAAATACAATTGGAAATCTTGGTTTGCATAATGTTTGCAGTGAACAGATTCAACGAAGTAATGATAAGTGATGAAACCAATGTATTAAAATATGTGGATGCTTGAATAAATGAAAAGTTGACGTCTGCCAATGACGATAGTATGATGATCAAACAATATGTTGAAGCGCAAATAAATGAAAAGTTAAAAGATTTTGCTTCACAATATGGCGATCAAACAACTATCAAACAATACGTGGAAGCGCGAATAAACGAAAGATTGGAGTCTTTTAGGAGAGGTGGGGAGGTAAATTTAGAAACTTTACGACATACTGTGGAAACGGTTCAGAACGATTTAAAGTCTCACACCCAGAAAGCAGATGAGCTCACCAGCAAGGTAAAGTTTATCAACAACAAAGTAAACGTGAAACACAGACGGATCGAAAACGCTGCAAAATCTGTAGACGAACACGACGTAGTGATCAGAAAAGAAATTGACGACCTCTCGAGGAGATTAAACGAGCAAACTTCGTTTACACTGCAAGAAAACATTAGGAGGCTTAATACAAGGTTCGAACAACTCGAAAACTGGAAGCGTCAATGTGCAAATACGGTATCAGAACTGTATGAAAAAGTGTTTCCTTCAATAGAGTAGTGTGTAGCGTATAAGTGCGATGCACGCTTACATATAGACACAGTAACTATACCCTCAGTACTATAGTAAGTATACTAGTATAAACTTGGACTTGGACTTGGATATAGTGTAATAATGCCTGTGTTAAAACTCTTCGGTAAAGGTTCCGTGCTGAACTTGCATTTCGAGCATCCAATCCACTTGGACGACACCGTGAAATATAAAGTTGCTTTGATTGGTTTTCTATTCGGAAAACAATATCTACAACCTGAGAGAAACGGCGCACGTTGTCTTTGCACAGGAAAAATACAATGTGCCACTAGACCCCGGTTATTGGACGATGGAATCGTTGCAACAAAAATTTGGAAACTGTCTCAAGATTACAAGAAATGGCGATCGCGTCGTTCTCAGATCACCGTACAATTTTCGCATGGATTCGAATCTTTGTGCACTCCTCGGTTTTGATCAGCGTAGCACTACATATAATGCTGGTGAAACAGTAACAGCAACTAACCCGCCGAATCTAAGACCGGTGGAAATAGTCGAAGTACACTGCGACATTGTGAAAAACAGTTATGTGAGTCACGATGTGCACCAACACAAACACCAAGAGACGGCAATATTGTATCAGTTCTATCCCGATGTGCCGCACGGTTATAAAATATCAGAGAGACCGCAGTACCCACACTATGTATCGGTTAGACAAGGGCTACATAAACTGCAACAGTTCAAACTAGCCATCACGGACCAAAACAATACCGCTCTGTTAAACGACGATGTTATCAGTTACGTTTATTTGGACCTGGTTCCGGATCGTGCTTAATCTATTCAAAACTTTGGTAATGTAGTACATTAGTAGACAAGATGTATTACTGCACGTATTTGGTTATTGCAGCCACCTTAGTATATGCAAATGAAGCCTTTGACTCTGTGCGTTATTTGAAACGTTACGGATATTTAGAGAATGACAACACTACTTCGTTGGTAGACGGGGAAATCTTAAATGTGGCGATAGAGACATTTCAAGCTAAATATAATCTCACAGTTGACGGGTCCATGAACCCTGAAACAGAAGCATTCATGAAGAGACCGCGATGCGGGAACAAAGACAATCCTTTGCCGTATAGAATACTGAGCAACACCACAAAATGGTTCAATAATATAGTGACATGGAACTGGTTGGGCAAACCACAATACATGCCGTTGGTTAACGCTGCTTTTGGCGTTTGGACGAGACACACTAATCTCACGTTTTATCGCTCGTTTTACGATCCCAACATTCCTATATCGTTGGATTCTCTCCACGTCATGTACGCTACTAGATCGCCATGTCCGTATAAGTTCGGCGGTCGCGGTTCGGTGTTGGCACACGCCTTTTTCCCAGACATCTTGAAAAACCAGACTTATATTCATTTCGACGTCGATGAAGACTGGGACATTACTATGAATCTCCCGGCACCTGGAAAAACATCGTTCTTCTCTGTTTTGGTTCACGAGATCGGTCACGCGTTGGGATTGAGCCATTCATCACAACGAGGCGCCGTGATGAATCCTTACTACGAAATTCCACCGACCACCAAAAACATGTTCGAACTCGATCTCGCTAAGGACGATATTTACGGTATCCAATATCTCTACGGTTATCCCGTTCCTTCCACGACGACGACGACAACTACTACGACTACCACTACATCGCGATCACCAACCGATAGAGGAGTTTCGACTAACGACCTGTGTGATTACAAAACCAAATTACGTACAGTTTTGATACTAAACAACAAGATCTTCATGTTTCACAACAAGAAGGTATGGATAGTAGATATGGACGAAACAGACCGTGAGCCGTCACAGTTCAACCGACCCAAAATAACAACGCGGTGGTTACCGTTTCTGCCGCACGATTTTGTAAACATAACTGCCATTTATGAACGGCCTAATGGTGAAATAGCTTTGTTTACCAGAAAACAAGTGTACTTCATTCAATATCCAAGTTTGAGTTTACTAGGTAATACAGATACTCAAGGTCTTCTCGGTTTTCCTGACATTGAAGTGAAGTCTGCTGTAAACACCCATAAAGGCTTAACGTACATTCTGACCAACAGCGAGCTGGTGTTTGAGGTGGATGAGTGTAAACTGAAAGCGAAATTGCTCGGAGCTTTTACTACCGTGTTTCCAGACCTGCCGAAACAAATCACGAGCGCATTTCGATACACTAACGGGAGGCTGTACTTTATGACCGAATCGCTTGTATACTAGTACAATGAATTCTCAAAACGTGTAACTCGAACTCCACCTAGTCTGATTGACGTGTTGCAAGCAGTTGCATGGAAGATAGTATCCTGAAACAATTGCACGTTATGGTATCAAAGTTGTTACACCTCAGATCTGACGCTTAAACACTAGTAAAACTTTATTTGTATATCCTATTGAACACAAGTAATGTTGTAAAGCAATGTTAGATAGTGTTAGATACACGAGAATGGACAAGTTGTACGATGAACAAGTTACTGGAATCGAGCGGAGCGAGTACCGGACCGTGATGCCGGTCTCCGACCTAAACTTCAATACGCCAAACAACTATACGGTTTTCAAATTGGATCACGGAGATGCGTTTTACGATTCTCGCATAATGTACCACGTGCACGGTGAGTTGGTAAAAAAGGACGGTACCGAATACCCCGCAGCGTCGACAATTCAACTGATTGACAATTTTCCAGCGTACCTGTTTTCGCGAATCGAACTGAAAAAACACAACACTCTGCTCGACAGCGTGGACCATCCCGGCATTACGAGTCAAGTTGGTGAGCTACAGTAAATCTCAAATGTACATGTTGCCGACTAGCGGTTTCATTTCCAAGTTTAGTGGCGGCGGCAAGTTCGAAGCGTTGGGTACACTCGGCCACTTGGGTCTGGGATTCTTTGACCATTTACGCAACCCGATGTACAAGGGCGGCTTCGAAATCACGTTCACTCGAGCCGAAGACAATGACGCTATATACCACTGGTCGGGTAACGCACAAGGAGCAACTGAACCGGCAGACGGTAAAGTTGTAATCAAATCGTTTGTGTTGCGTGTTCCGTTGGTCGAGTACGAGACAAACGCCAAGAGCCAGCTGATTGCCGGTCTCAAACAAATAAGTGATAAGGATTTGCTGAAATACACTTACTTGCAGTGGCAGTGTATCGATAAGAAAGGCGTGTTTGGTTCAACGTTCAACTTTGACGTCACCGGCCTCTATCGTAACGTGTACAATCCCAAATTCATTATCGTTGCACTGCAAACAGACCGCACCAACAAGCAGAAGAAAAACCCAAGTCGATTCGATCATTGCAACTTGAAGAATGTGTCGGTAAAAATCAACGGACACCGCTATCCGGCGGAAATGCAAAACTGCGATATGGCGACTCAAAACTACAGGTTGTTGTACGACTAGTACTTGGCGTTTAGAAAACTCATGTACGGCGATACGGACGTGTATGTCAACATTGACGATTTTAAATCGAGATACCCCATCGTCGTGATTGACACGCATCTGCATCCCACCAGCCGAGACAGGTCCAGAAACGATATACAAGTCGAATTGAATTTCACTACAGCAGTTGCGTCCGCACAAGGTGACGTGGTTACTACGGCGTACGTAATATTGGTGTCTCAGACAGAGTTCATGTACGACATTACGCGAAACGTTATTCGCATGGTTCAGTGATCCTCGATTATCAGTGTCCTCGTTTATGTAGGACAGCGTTGTGTTCCAACCCGCACCAATACGTGTTGTCGTAAGGCAGGTCAGTAGTATATTTGTTTATATGCCAACGGAAAATCCATTACAATGTTATAACATTGTATATAACCGTCATATATGACGGTCTAATACGAAAAACTCTAGTACACACAGTGTTATCTGCGTGCAACAGCTTATCTGAGGTCAGAACAACCATACAGTAGCCTTCTCACAGCCGTAGCATCCATTACTGAAGTACCGCGGCGCGTTTACTTTATCATCGTGTGTTATTTTTTAAATTGAGAAAAAAAAATACTTTTACGTGATTGGGAATTTCAATGTGACTCGTAAGTACATATTATCCAATTTTGAAAGTTAAGGTAACGTTAATTTTGCCTATTTATAACTTGTGTTTGAAGAAAGTTTGGTTGAATTTGTTAACATTATTTTCAATAAAGCGTTCGTACTGAACACTTACGTAAGAACACAGCCCAAGCATTACAATTAAATTGAGTGCAAAATTACAAATGTTGTATGGCATACACTGTTATATACACTGTTTTTTTTTTTTTTTTTTTTTTTTTTGCAATATTCATAGGTATAGCACTGCTGATATTGTTAATAAATAATGTAATTTAATAATAATCCCTAATTATTAGGGAATTGTAAATAGGAAAACAATTATAGTTTTAGTTAGGCTATCCTTGAAAAAATTTTCAAACATCCAGATCTGATTCAAAGGTAGCATACATATTGAGTTTGACTCTGTATCAGTATATTGCCTGTGAACTGTATGTAAATGGTACTATTGTGATGTTTGTTTAGTGAGAACAAGCCTATTCCCTGATTACAGGGAAGTAAAAAAAGCAAGCTTTCTACTGCTACAAGTACTTTGCAAGGGCTTGTTACTGTACAAGTTACAAAGATTAATTAAGTTAATTAATTAATTAGTTACAAGTTTAATTAAAGCGTTGCATAAAGTTCTTTTTTAGTATATATTCTAGTATTTATTTCTAGTATCAAATAGTATCCATCCTGACAAAGTATAGGTAGACAACATAGGTCAACTTAATATGCGTATTTTTCTAAATTGATATAAAACACTTATACAATTCAAACCTTCTAATGAAAGAGGAAGAATGATTAGATTATTAATGTAAGATGGTCTACTTAACATTTAATATAACAAGCACTTATTATTCGCAACACTCGGAACGGTTTATCTTGGGTCACGACCTTACAGATTACAGCTCGTTTGCTTCTATTATCACGACTGTTTAATTTTAATTAAACATTTATTTTATATCAGACTTTTGTGATGATAAGTACATTACTCGAAATCTGAAAAGAAAATAAACGACAACATAAAAAAATATATACATTTTATTTAAATACAATGTGTGAAAATATTTACATTCAGCTAAACGGGTTTTTACATAATATATTTACATTTGTTTTTACCGTAGGTAGTCTCACTGTGTCGACAGAGCAGACCGGATTTCCAGCTCAGTCATAACTTCTACGGGGATGCTGTAGTGTCCCCAGGGCAAAGTCGCGATGCCGTCGTCTTGAATGTAACGTTTGTCATCGTGAGGCGACAGAACAATCTTTTTGAGTTCAACGCTGTACAGGTCGTGTTTGAAGCTCCGGATCATGTTTATCGAACCGTACTGTACACCTCTGTCGAACAGGCACTGTTTGTAGTCGTCGAATGTCAGGTGGTTTTCGATCGTTGACTTTTTGACACCTTTGGACTTTTTGATGACTCCACCTTCAGATCTGCTGGAGTACATTTTGGACCGGAGCCGCACGTGCTCGTACATGATTCTACCGTTGAGCTCGTCTTTCATTTTGCCCAACACTTTCTTGTTGACTCGAGGCATGTTGTATCGGTTGGGCTCGGGATAGTCGCTGGTGTCGAACAGATCGATCATGCCTTTGATGTCTTTGTACAAGTCGGTCGTCTGGATGTGGTAAGTGAGCGAGTCGGTGTCCGTGTACTGGAGCTGGGCCTTGTCATCGTACCGCTTCTTGATGAAGTTGTAGTGAAAGTCATACATCAGCGTTTTCGACACGTCCAGAATGCTCATGCCGACGTAGATTGCTTTATTTCAATTATCAATTTCGTTTTTGACATGTGAACGGCTGCCAACTGTTCGGTGAATATCGTCCTGCTCTTGTTTGGTTGAGCAGTCCACTTGTCGATTTGTTCGTCTTTTGTGGCTAGTCGGATGTCCACTCTGTTCCGGATGTTCTCCATTGTCTTACCGAAAACGCTGTTATTCAAGAGCTTGAAGAAATCTTTCTCAAACTCGTTCCTGGCTTGCGTACGCATCTCAGTGTTCAAGTCGATGTAGGGCTTGAGCCAGGCTGATTGACTGAAGCTTATAACTCTGTGGACTTTCTTAAGTTTCATGCCGAGCGATAGATACTGTTTTAGATTCCGGTAGTGGACAACATATTTTTCCTTCTCTAGCAGTGTGGTGAGTAACTTTTCTTCTTTCGATCCCGGCGGTACTCGACGTTCCGGTGCAAGAGGCAAGTCAGAGTGGAGGTCATATAATTGTTCGGGGTATTCCAAGTCGACTTCCAGAATGTAACCGGTCGGCGAGTTGTCCGGGACTTGTGTGACGTCGATGTCGGCTTTGCACCACTTGAAGTTCTTATACGGCATGTACTGACTCATGGCCCAGCCGTACAGATTGTTGGCGTCAAAGTACGTCAGGTAGGAAGTAGGCTGCTCCTCATCGAAATCTTCCATGTAAGGGTTGTTGGCTGCAGCGTAACGGTTAGAGCACTGTGACACTCCGCCTCGAATCCCCTTGCCGATCACCAGAATCATGTTGTAGTCACTGAGAAGGTCGAGTTTGATGTCGGTTGTCTTGAGCATCGCGCTCCATGCGAGTCCGGGAGCCGTGTAATACCAAGCAGGGTCGAGCTGATATGTTTGCATGCAAACGTCACGAAAGTTCTCCATAATGTCCGCTAGCAAGAGTACGTCCGTTTAGTTGTACAGCAGAGTGTAGTCTTTCATGTTCTGTATGTTGAACGTATTCCACACGTTGACCGCATGTCGGTAGTCTTCAGGCTTTACGTGAGCGTCGTTTAGCTTGTTGTAGAAATCTTCTTTGGCGGGAAGTGTGCAAAGTTCAAACTTTTCCATGCTGTCCATGTAGTCGTAGGGATACACGCCTTTCTTCAACAACAGTTCAAGTTTCTCACCTTGGTAGAATTTGGAAGTGTGTCTGAACTGATCGGGGGACAGGTTCTTTGCTAGTTTGTCTAAACTACTTGCCATGAATTTCAACGAGTCCAGGAACCGTATTTTCACTCCACGTCCAACCTCGATGGTGTAGGAGATGTAGCGTTCCTCGTTGTTTGGGATAACTTTTATGGTTTCGTTGTTGAGCCCAAACATCTTGATAAACAGGTGGGTGTCGTATCCACTCAGGTTATGGACAAACACTGGCAGGAAGTGCGGTTTCTTGAATTTGAGATTACACGAGTTGTGAGCCATACCTCTGAATTTCCCCGTCAGATGATCGTGATCGCGAACTTCGTAATCATCGGGATCGTTGAACGACTTGCCACAGATGTGACACTGCCGAGCGTTGGCTATTGCGTGTAAATCGTCTTGAGTCAGCTCCATCGGTAGAGCAGCAGCTCTTGAGTAAAGTCGGAATATTTCTTTGGAGTCTAAATAATTAACTAGACTTTGTGGAACATCAAGCTGACGGTGGTGTCGGCGGCATCTGGAAAATCTCCAGGGCACTTCGAGGGGAGAAGAAGACCAACCGACCACTTCATGGACAGCGTGGTATTGTCTACTCCCCTGGAGATCGAGCAGAGGCCTTCGCCGACACCATGGAAGGCCAATTCTCTCCACACGCGGATGTCTACGACGAGGACACGTGCGCAATGATTGAAAACTTCCTGGAGGAATACCAACCTGACGAAGACGACCTACTGCCCACTGTGACTACACTTGAAGTGCAAGACCACATTCGCCGCCTTCGCCCGAAGAAGGCCCCTGGCCCGGACTCCTTAGGAACTCCAGCATTGAAGAACCTGCCGGGTTGGGTGATCGTCACGATCACCTGCATCTTCAACTCATGCCTACGCCTGGCTCACTTCCCGACCACCTGGAAGGATGCCAAGGTGATCATGATACCCAAGCCCGGCAAGGACCCTCTCTTCCTGGAGAACCACAGGCCGATCTCCATCCTGCCTGTGCTCTCCAAGATTCTGGAGAAGATCGTCTTGGCGAGATTCCCTGAGGAGTTCTTCACGTCTATCAGGACAGAACAATTCGGCTTCCGCACTGGCCACTCCACCACCCTTCAGCTTCGCAGAGTCCTGAACAACATCACCGGAGCTGTAGGAAGGAAGCACCACTCCACTTCGGTCCTGATAGACGTCAGCAAAGCCTTCGACAAGGTGTGGCACGAGGGACTGCTCTTCAAGCTGTCATCGTCTCCATTGCCTGGCAGGATTTTCCGGCTGCTCCGCAGCTATCTCCACCTCCGGACCTTCTCCGTCAGCGTTGCCCGATCCAACTCCTCGACCCGCCCAGTGACATCTGGTGTGCCACAAGGATCAGTCCTCGGCCCGATCCTGTACCTGTTGTTAAGTATTTATTGCGTTAAATAACTTGTTTTTTATTGCCTAATATGAAAAGGCTACTTTTATTGAATAATAATTATGTCTATATTTTTTGGGCAATTTATACTCTATATTTGCCTTTATTTACTAAACTGTATATACTACATTAATTCTCTATCTCTTTCTGCGGCCTAGTGCCTACAATACCATTCCTTACTGGATTAAAATATTTACGTACAGTAACAGACCAATGAACCATTGTTTCCCGAATCAGCTGTTTACTGTACACTCACCAACCAATCACAACGGTTGACTTATCAATTGCCCACATTGCAAGCGACGGCACGCTTGCTCGTTATACTCTCGATCCCGCCTGGGGCACTTATGTACTCTCTAGCCACTGCTTACCATACTTACTCTCTCCCCCATGTGTTACTCTCTTATTTAAATATTAGTTTATTTCTATTTGTTGTACATTTACATTAACATTAAAGTCAGTGCTCTGGATTGGCAATCTCTACCAGAACGTCTCTGCTCCCGGACACCCGCGTCTACCGTGCTCTACAGGACTGGCCACAGTGTTAAGAACTATTCGTTTGCGTTCGTATTGTGCGTGAGTGAATCCGTGAAGGACATCTTCCGTCTTCACGCCTGCCTACAAGACAGCAGCCTATTTCCACACTTACTGATCACAACCTGGCCCTCAACAACAGCAGACTACGGTTAGATACCTCTCATGAAAACAAAGGTAACTGTTTATTTTCTGCAATTTATTTGAATATGCACTGTTCATAAACTCATTATGTGTAACCTAGTGAACTCTTGTTAAAATCAGTGTGTTCGGCGTCTTCACTGCCTAGTGTGAAGTAGTCCTTCTTAATCGAGCCTCTAAAATATTATCTAACGGTTCTCATAACCAAAATTCATTCTTTTCATGGTCCTTCGAGCCGGATAATAAGAACTTTAGTCCATTGGTGAATATCAGTGCAATCTCAACTCTTATAAGCTATATACAGTGCATATTTCAAAGTGTGGTTTCAGGTTCTTTCACGATTGCAAAGTCCGTGCATATCGATTTTCCAGTCCCCTCTCCAGTCATATCAGCTGTGATCATATCAGCTGTGACGTCTGATCATATCAGCTGTGGTGCTCTGTCGACTGCATTGTTTTGTTGACAAACAAGCTTTCAGACTGTTACAGCACAGGTGAACTGATTACTGTGTTTAATGGTTACCGCTTCTCAATACTTGTTGGTTATCAGCCCTACTTGTAATACGCATTATTCTAAGCAGGTTAAATATAAACAATCTTGGTTATTGACACTTTACCTTGAGCAGGACTTGCACCCTTATTGCAAAATTAAATGTTTATTTTGTCAACACTATATTCTAGTCTCAGCTTAAAAAGAAAAAAAGCTACTTACTGCTCACAATTGTTTATTATAATTTCTATTTGAACATTGCTCACGCATATGTATGCATGGTTTATGGTTACTGTCACAACACTACCATACTTTACCACTGACAGTTTACATGTAGTACGTGCGCATAATGTTTCCAGAGCCTCTGCTACATTATAGCTGAATTTAGCTCAACAATAACCTTAATTGTTGTTTATTATTTAATAACAACTTGTCTTGTTTACGTTTTTCCATAATAACAGTGTATTTTATTTTCTCAAAACAAAACTATACTATAGGCCTATACGAGCCTACTCTACTTATTGCATTATTATTGAGTTTTTACCTCAAAAAACTAAACAATTGGTACCTGAAGATGAAATCAATGATTTCGAAATGTACATAGTAACAAAAATAAAAGTTTACAAAAAGTGTTAAAAGGTTTATTTATATTGTATCATAAATATTTTTTAAATTGTGTTTCATTGTATTATATTGTTTAGATACTTCTTATTTCTTGGTGAAAATACTTCAGAGGAAAATAATTTAGTTTCTATTTTTATCACTGTCTCAGTTCAAGAGGACAATATTTTGTTTAATTTTCACCTTTGAAGTTTTACTCAAATTGATTGATTTTCTACAAACACTTTCAACATGGCGATGTCTCTTAAAGTGGCCAATGCAAAGCGAGAACACCTCTTTTCTCAGATACAAAGTATCTATGATTTAACTAAGAAGACTTCCGATCCAAATATACTTCAGCAGTTGCTTGTCAGAGCTAAATCTATTCAGAAACTTAGACAGGAATTTTCAGCAATATTAGACTTGTGCCACGAGTTGGAATTAAAAGTAGATGCCGACTATACACCTAACTATTCCGCATTAGCGAGCGTGGACGAGTTAGTTGATTATATTTCTGCTAACGTGCTTATGATTGAGACCAAGAGACAAGCTAAAGCTAATAAAAGCGAAACTATTCCGCCTGCCTCCCCTCAAGTCAACGTCCGGCTACCGAAATTGGAATTAAAAACTTTTGACGGAGCTGCCTTGGACTTCTGTACGTTCATCAACGTTTATGAACAAGCCGTACACAACAATGCGCACTTAAACGATGTAATGAAATTTTCAATATCTCTTTAGCGTGCTTTCAGGCGAACCACTCTCTCTGATAAAGTCGCTAAATATAACTGAGCAAAATTATGCAATCGCTTATCAGCTGCTGAAGGATCGCTACCATAATACTAGGCGTCTACTCACACTACATTTAAATCAAATACTAGACCTTCCTGTCATCTCCAGCACATCTGTGAAGAATATCCGTGCTTTCCTTAATCTTTTTCACGAACATACGCAATCACTTAAAGCGTTAAACAATGACATCACTAGTAACAACCCAGTTCTCTCAGCCTTGTTATTACGCAAGATTGATAATCGGATGGTCACACGCCTAGAACAGTTTCGAAAAAAGGAAGAGCTTCATACTTTGCCCTCATTGAACAAATAATTGAGTTTCTCAACCTGGAATGCAGCCAAATTGAGGACAGTAGTCTACATGACAATATTGGGGACCCCAAGAACGCTTCAAGTTCTTATCTTGGGTCAAAACCCAGATTTGATAAACCCAAATCGTCTCTTAAAAACGTGAGCTTGTTAGCGGCTTCCTCTCCACCCTCCTCGGCCTATAAACAAGGCCCATCATGTTTTTATTGCCATCAGAGCGGTCATAAAATTTATGGCTGTCCCAGCTTCGGCCAAAAGACACCTCAAGAACGGCACGGGATTATTAAACAGCACAACCGCTGTTCTTCTTGTTTGGGGACGCACAGATTAAGTGAATGTCAGTCTAAATTCACGTGTCGAACATGTCGTGGTCGTCATCATACCTTGCTACACTTCACTGATCGGCCAACACGGTCCAGTGTTAGTACGTCGGACCGCGTTCGTCCCGTTGTGGAGAACGGCCGTGACGGCGGCCGGCCTGCAACACCTACACCTGCTGTCCGCCCTCCGCCTGCGACCACAGCGCTCTCAACCTCCTAGCCCGGCCGAACACACCACACTACACGCTCATGGCACACTGCATCAAGACCTCGCCCCTAGTACCACGGTTCTTCTGGGTACTTCTCTTGTCAAGCTCACCGCCTCTAACGGACAAGCTTATGTCTTTCGTGCGTTAATTGATTCAGGAAGCATGCTAAATTTTATTAGCGAGAAAGCCTCCCAACTGTTGGGTACACAGCGCCGGCCGGCCACTATTAATGTCGCCGGCCTTTCTCAAAACTCTGCTCACACACGCGGATTTTTAACTCTGGGCGTGGAAACTCTTGCTGTCCACCCAGTTGCCGCCCCGCACTCGTTCCACATATTGCCACAAATCACTGTAGATCTCCCACGAGTGCAAATATCTCAGGAGGTCATTAATAAGGTTAAAAATAATACACTGGCTGATCCAACCTTCCACCTCCCTGGTGGCATTGACGTGCTTATTGGTGGAGCGCTATTTCCACATATTCTTACTCACGAGACCTACTCTCTTGGTCTCAATTTACCTCACGCCCTGGGCACCTGTTTTGGTTTCGTGCTGATGGGGACGGCTCCCTGCACACCACTGATGCAGTCTGTCTCTACTATGGCTGTCTCTCTTCTCTCGACTGCTGAGGTGGACCTCCACGCCTCTCTGCAGCGTTTCTGGACACAAGAGGAACTGCCTGCTCCCAGTAAAAGGTCTGCAGAGGAAACTCAATGCGATGAATATTTTTCTACCACGCACTCCAGGGACCGTGAGGGTCGATATATGGTCCGCCTCCCTTTCAAGAACACCAGTACTCATCTGGGAAATTCCAAAGTTCATGCTGAAAGTAGACTCTATTCACTCGAGCGCAAGCTCCACGCTCCCATTAATGTGTAGTATTATAATTTATATTCTGATTTTATACATGAATATCTCTCTCTAGGCCATATGCAGGGCTGCCCTACTCCTGACTTAAGCACTCCTCACTACTTTCTGCCACACCACGGTGTTTTAAGGCACAAAGTAGCACCACCAAACTACGCGTCGTTTTTGACGCCAGTGCCAAAACCAGTTCCGGACTCTCTCTCAACGACACTCTGTTGACCGGACCTAAGCTGCAAAATAATATTTGTGACATTCTTCTGCGCTTCCGCCTTCAGAACGTAGTGTTCTCTTGTGACATCAGACAGATGTACCGCCAAATCAAGGTGCATCCTGACGATCAACATTTTCAACTGATATTATGGCGTGATCACCCTACCGACTTGATGTCCACGTTCAAGCTCATGACAGTTACCTACGGCCTGAACTGTTCACCCTACTTGGCCATCAAAACGCTACATCAATTGGCAGAAGACGAAGGTCACCGCTACCCCCATGCTGCTGAGATTCTCAAGCACCAGAACTACGTCGACGACCTGATCTGCGGAGCTGAGACTGAAGAACTCGCCGCTGAACTTCAAGATCAACTCATCAAACTCCTTCGGCTCGGTGGCTTTGAGCTCCGGAAGTGGGTCTCGAACTCTCCGAAACTTCTGCAACACCTTCCTGAAGATCATCGGGAAATCCCAGTTTTTCTGCAATCCTTTCAGGAGCCTCATTTCTCTATTTTGGGCCTAAAATGGACCCCTCTTACTGACACTTTTACCTTTAATTTTAATTTTTCTTGTGAAAACCCCACTAAGCGTAAAGTTTTAAGTCTCATTTCTCAAGTCTATGACCCCTGTGGTTTTTGGCGCCTTGTATAATGCTCGCAAAAAATATCATGCAACTCGTATGGATGTCTGGCATAGATTGGGATGAGCCGCTCCCTCCAGAAATATGCAAAAAATGGCACGCCTTTTTATTTGAACTTAAGCACGTTGCTACTATTACAATTCCTCGTGCTATCCCCTACTCTGCTACTACTCACTGGGACTTGCACGGTTTCTCTGATGCCTCAGAACTAGGCTATGCTGCTGTAGTCTACATCCGCTCTACCTCCAATGACACGGTGCACGTAAGCCAAGTTATGGCTAAAACTCGCGTCGCTCCTCTCAAAAGAGTGACGCTGCCCCGACTGGAGCTATGCGCAGCTCATCTCCTGGCCCAACTTGTGAAATATCGTGTTACTCAATTAGCTCCCACCCGCAAGTTTGGTTCTATTGTTTGCTGGTGCGACTCTACTGTGACCCTCGTGTGGATTAAAACACCTTCTTATCGCCTTAAAACCTATGTGGCTAATCGTGTGGCGCAAACTCAAGAGCTTGTGGCAGTGGAGTGCTGGCGCTACATACCCCGTGCTTCCAATCCTGCTGACTGCGCCTCCCGTGGGATCCTTCCCTCTCAATTGGTGGATCATCCCCTTTGGTGGCATGGACCCGACTGGTTGCGTCTCCCCTCCTCGGCCTGGCCAGATACTGAGTCCAGCCTGGACTCGGTCTCTCTGGAGGAGCTAGGGGAGCTGAAGCATTCCACTCCTGTCATTGCCTTGGCCACAGCACCGCCTACGTGGGACCTCCTCATCCAGTACTCTTCCTGGAGGAAATTGCTGCACGTGATGGCCTACGTCTTGCGTTTTATCCATAACTGTCGTTCACCAAACCGCCACTTCAGACCTCTCTCCAATACAGAACGGGACTCTCCGCCCAGCTGCGAATTTTCAAGACCGTGCAAGAGGAAGCTTTCACTGAAGATCTGGCTCTACTGCGAGACCGAAAGACGTGTTCTACCAGACTTCAACGCCTCGCCCCATTCCAGGGTCCGGATGGACTTCTCCGCGTCGGCGGTAGACTGCGCCACGCTGACCTCCCGCCGAAAGTGTCTCACCCGTGCATCCTGCCCAAGAAGCACCCTGTCGTGGACCTCCTCATTGACCATGTCCATGTCAAACATCTCCACGCTGGCGCGCAGCTTACTCTCTCTCTGCTCTCCCAGCAAGTCTGGATCCTCTCTGCACGCAGCGTGGTGAGATCTCGCATTTTTAGATGCCTCACATGTTTTAAGAATCGGCCTAAAAATAACGCCCCTCTCATGGGCGACCTCCCCAAAGCTCGCATTACTCCAGCCCGAGCTTTTCTCTCCACCGGCATGGACTATGGTGGCCCCTTTTCGCTCAAGGTCCATAATTTACGCTCTGTCCGCATTATTAAGGCCTATATTTGTATTTTTGTTTGTATGGTTACGAATGCCGTTCACATTGAGGTGGTGACGGACCTGTCCACCGAAGCTTTCCTTGGTGCTCTCACTCGCTTCGTTTCTCGTCGTGGCCTGTGCACAGACCTTTATAGTGACTGTGGCACAAACTTCGTAGGTGCTAAAAATGCCCTACACAAAATCCTTACGGCTGACCAGCGCAAAGTCCAAGATTTTGCTGCTGACCGTTTAATGCGATTCCACTTTAACCCTCCTGCTGCTCCCCATCAAGGTGGAATATGGGAACGTGCCATCAAGAGTGCTAAACACCATTTAAAACGTGTCATGGGACTCCACATACTAAATTTGTCTCAATTCATGACGCTCACAAGTCAGGTTGAAGCGATGCTCAAGTCCCGCCCGCTCACCGCTCTCTCCAGTGATCCCAACGACCTTCTCCCACTGACGCCTGGACACTTCTTGATCGGCTCTCCTCTGGTTTCTGTGCCTGAAGAGAACTTGCTGGACATACCCACGAACCGCCTTTCTCACTGGCAGCTAGTTCAAGCGCTGCACCAACGTATCTGGAAGCGTTGGCAGCGAGAATATCTCCAGACTCTTCAGCAGCGCCTCAAGTGGAGCACTCCTTCCCACAACCTCCAACCTGGAGACCTCGTCCTGGTGCATCAGGATACTCCCGCTCTCTCTTGGCCCCTTGCACGGGTCACTGATGTCACTCCAGGACAAGATGGTACAGTTCGAGTGGTACATCTCAAGACCTCAAGTGGAACTCTCACTCGTCCAGCAGTGAAGGTGTTTCTCTTACCTCACCTCTACAATTAATTAACTGTCTCTCTACCACCGCCTATATCCTTTGTAATTTGAGCCTGTGTTGCTCTTTCTCTCATTGAATCCCAAGGTGATTCAAGGCGGCCGGTATGTTAAGTATTTATTGCGTTAAATAACTTGTTTTTTATTGCCTAATATGAAAAGGCTACTTTTATTGAATGATAATTATGTCTATATTTTTTTGGGCAATTTATACTCTATATTTGCCTTTATTTACTAAACTGTATATACTACATTAATTCTATATCTCTTTCTGCGGCCTAGTGCCTACAATACCATTCCTTACTGGATTAAAATATTCACGTACAGTGACAGACCAATGAACCATTGTTTCCCGAATCAGCTGTTTACTGTACACTCACCAACCAATCACAACGGTTGACTTATCAATTGCCCACCTTGCAAGCTTAGGCACGCTTGCTCATTATACTCTCGGTCCCGCCTGGGGCACTTATGTACACTCTAGCCACTGCTTACCATACTTACTCTCTCCCCCATGTGTTACTCTCTCATTTAAATATTAGTTTATCTCTATTTTTTGTACATTTACATTAACATTAAAGTCAGTGCTCTGGATTGGCAATCTCTATCAGAAACGTCTCTTCTCCCGGACACCCGCGTCTACCGTGCTCTACAGGACCGGCCACAGTGTTATGAACTATTCGTTTGCGGTCGTATTGTGCGTGAGTGAATCCGTGAAGGACATCTTCCGTCTTCACGCCTGCCGACAAGACAGCAGCCTATTTCCACACTTACTGATCACAACCTGGCCCTCAACAACAGCAGACTACGGTTAGGTACCTCTCATGAAAACAAAGGTAACTGTTTATTTTCTGCACTTTATTTGAATATGCACTGTTCATAAACTCATTATGTGTAACCTAGTGAACTCTTGTTAAAATCAGTGTGTTCGGCGTCTTCACTGCCTAGTGTGAAGTGGTCCTTCTTAATCGAGCCTCTAAAATATTATCTAACGGTTCTCATAACCAAAATCCATTCTTTTCACCTGTGGTACACAAACGACTTTCCGGTCGCTTCGAGAGTGCAGCTCTCCCTGTACGCGGACGTTGCGCTTCTCACGGCCTTTTCTGCCAACCTGAGGATGGCTGGGTTCTACATCCAGCGGCAGCTGCACCTACTGGAGCCCTGGTTGACCAAGTGGAGGATCAAGGTCAACGTTGACAAATGTGAAGCCATAAACTTCACGAGGACAAGGAGACAAGCGGACGGCCGTCACCTGTCACTCAACGGCGACGACATACCGTGGAAGACTTCAGTCAAGTACCTGGGGGTACTCCTGGACTCCAAGCTGACCTTCACACCACACGTCAAGAGGATCTGTGGCCAAGCGAAGAAGGGCTTCGGCAGCATCGGTAATATCTAGTTCGGTTATAGTGCATATCACTGTAAAAGATTTGGCTGATCATTACCGAACCTTTATACATTGATCAAAGAGAAAATTGGCTATAGTCGAATAGATACACCGTATTAGAAGGGTGTGGAGGGCCAGCGAGCAGTGGGGAGACTGATGCCGCGGTTTTGACACGTTGGTGTGGGCACTGCCGTGAGCGGTAACATCAGACGGTGCGCGCCAGCGTACTTACCAACAAACAACGCGTCAGTGTGTGTTGTCTTTCGTTTTTTACACTAGTAATCAGAAACGAAATTTGTCTAATTTAACATACATATGTGCGGTATTAATATGTTGCCATTATACTATATAATAATCTACAACTACTAAATAATTCGGATATCGTGAAGGACAAATAATTTGGGTACTCTGAAAAACTAATATTGCATTCACAGCGTTGGGGCCTTATCTAAAATCTTGGAGTGGTATGGGGTGTTGTCTATAACAATAACCGATGGAGCAGAAAGGTTAGGTAGAAGTGATTATCTGAACCATTTTGAAAAACTGTCATGGTTCATTTCTTCATGGTAGTCTGTGGTTTGCTTTGAAACAAATAACAAGTAACAATTAGGAACAAACCCTCCAGATGTACCAGCGTGCAGTAAAATCAGCCTACCACCTTTGCCAATAGTAGCAGCTAATGTTCCTTCAGTCGTGTGATCAGTCCATCCTCGAGAGACAGTGTGGCCGGTATTTACCCATGTCTCGTCTAACCATACTATGTTATCTAAATTTAAGTCTTTCACCTCCGCAGAAATCGGCAACGCCAAGCAACAATGTCATTTCTTTCTAATAAAATTCTCCTCCTATTCAACTTATTGTATTGAAACCCCAAAATAACTAAAACACTCTTGAGAGAAAAAAATGCTGCCTCTAAACAAATATGCGTCCCTTAATGTAACTAAACAGTTTCTTTTACAGTAGGATGTTCTTTTCTCATAATATGAATAAATGAATAAATGATTTATTTCCAGTTTTTTATATAATAATACAATACTTGTAAATCGTTTGGAAATATTACTGGTCACTTGTACAAGTAATGTGACCAGCTAAAATAAAAATAAAGTACTACTGAATAACAAAACTAAAACGTTGAGTCTAGCGTCTCAAGAAAAAATGCATGTCGCTTACAACTGCAGTATCTGTATAAACTTACATCTATGGTTATTTATATAAAGTAAGAAGCGAAAACTGATTATTTTTTTATTCTATGTAGGCTTCTATATAAGGACAAATCATGGACAGTAAAAGACAATAAAGACAACTAAGGACAAGTACATAACATAAGCAAAAAAGAAGAACAAAAGATGGCCATGAAGAATAAATAATATAATAACATAATATAATATATAATAATATAGTAATAAAATACTTAAATTATTCCTAGAATTTACAGAAAGGATACATTTATGCAATAACGTTAAATAGGAAGTTAACATCATGAATAGAAGAAAGCCAGGTAATTGTATCTTTGCAGAATGCCTTTAAGGAACAGCTATTTTTTACACTGGATGGAAGTTGATTGTATAATTTAGGGCCTAAATAAAAAAACAGTGACGAAAAATTGACTTATTTACCTTAGGAAGCCGAAAATTCTTATTTAAAACATATCGGGTGTTATAATACAGTATGTCAGTTCCCATATTTCCACTTCTGATAAAAAAAATCCTAAGAACTTTAAAAATGAAAAGATGTTGAATTGGTAAAATGTGCAGTTGTTGAAAAAGGGGAATGGAACTTTCTATTTTACGTTTCTTTAAAATTATTCTTAAGTATTAGTTTTGAGTTGTTCGTAATTTTTCTATTAAGTATTTATAAGTACCTCCCCAACATACCAGCCCATACTGCAGTCTTGAGTTTACCAGTGCAAAGTAAAGTGTTCTCAGAAGACTAATGCTACAAAAATGTCTTAAAAAATAAAACTTTCTAATTGATAATCTTATTTTACTATGCAGATTCGTAATATGAGATTCAAATGTAAATTTTTCGTCAAATATAATTCCTAAGTATTTAATATTGCTTACTTTTTCTAAAGCTTTACAGTTACAATTTAATAAATTACAAAATCTTGAATGAAATTTTAAAGGAACAGGTATGTTAAAACCATAAAAATCAAAAAAATATGTATTTACTCTTGTCCACATTGACCTGCATTCGGTTTGCTAAACACCACCCTCTTAACAGCAACAGATCATTATTTATTGGTTCACCAATTCCAAGAGAATCGCTGTGGGAATAAAAAAGAGCAATATCATCGGCAAAAGCACTGATTTTACCTTGAAAATTGAGATTAAGCAAATCATTAATGAAAAATTATAAATAAAACTGCAGAGGTAACTGAGCCTTGTGGCACACCAGATTCTACTAATTTTGGAGCACTATAAACATTTGCTATTTTTACCTGCTGTTCTCTACCCACAAGGAAACTCCTAAACCAATTTAATGCAATTCCTCTTATTCCAATAGTTTCTAGTTTATTTAATAGAATGTCATGATCCACTAGATCGAAGGCCTTTTTAAAGTCAACAAGGAGTCCAGCGGTTTTTAATTTGCAATTAAGGCTATTATATATTTTTTCCGTTACTGCTATTAAAGCGTCCTCAGTGGATTTACCTTTTATAAAGCCAAATTGGTAAGCACTATAGAAATTTAAACCTATCAAGATATTTTTGTAATCTAACCAACATAATAGTTTCAATTAACTTAGAAAAAATTGACAATAGGCTTATTGGTCTAAGTGAATCTATTTTTATAGAATTACTGCTTTTTAAGATTGGCACTACGGAGCTTAGTTTTAGACTTTCAGGGAAAATTCCCTTACTAAAACTATTATTAACAATGTATACTAATGCAGGTGCAATTTCGTTGACAATAAATTTTAACAGTTGCACGCTTATGTTGTCAAAGCCAGTAGATTGTTTATTTTTGAGGCCTTTTACAATGTTTTTTACTTCATTTTCAGTTGTAGGTGTTATAAAGAAAGAATGTGGGTAAGCAGGTAACGGTGGCAAGTTCACAGACGGCACCGCTCTGGGCCGGTCAGCCTGTACAGAGATAAGATAGTCATTGATCTTATCAGCTACTTCACTCGGCTCACCGATAACTGTTCCGTCTATCAACTCAATATTCTCCACGTGTTTATTGGAATTCCCACCAGTCAAGTTATTTATTATTTTCCATTGTTTGGATGAATCTCCGTTACAGCTAATCAGTTTATCCGAGTAAAAGTTGTTCTTAGTAATAAACAATTTGTGTTTTTAAATCTGAACAGAATCTCTTAAAGTAATTGGAAAACGTCAAGTCGTAAGGTCTTCTTTTGTAAATTTTGTACAATTTTTTTCGTCTATCTAATTTGTTTAAAATGTTTGTTGTAATCCATGGACTTAGTGAACCATATACATGACGGCGAATAGCGTCCTGTTAGAAACCATCTAAGGCAGTAACGGTTTTCCTGTTTCTTGCTATTTTTCCCAGGAGTCTGTAAGGTCGTATTACCAATCCTATGTAAACGTTTCTTTCTCCTTGCAAATTGCAACTACGGTGCTTTTGTTTATGCCTAACGCAGCTGCGGATCTTTCTAACACTTTCTCAAATGGTATTAAAATAGCCCTGTTATCCTTATCTTACTGAGAATATTTCCGGACATTAACAACAAGTTCTCGTGACTGACTGCGCAAAGCAGAGCCCTGGCCGATTTTGGTGTATGGTGATAGTCTCACTGGGCGAACACGAGGGTGGCCTCTTTTATTAGCTCTGGTTCCTCCTCTTCTTTACATTACGGTGATAGTTAATGTACAAACGTACAGTATATAAAACACACACACACTCACACCCTGATATTCGCAACGAACAACAAAAACACCGAACACAGACAAAAAATTTAGCAGTAAACTCGAAGTAGTCACTCTAGTAGCACTTGAGGACTCCGCAGAGAAGCGGTCACCGCGGTGCGATGTGGCAATAGTGCCTGTTGCTATGGCAACCGCGTCAGACGCTCCTCGCTCCTATTGGTCACGTA
>NW_025779205.1:0-63483 GCF_021130785.1 Homalodisca vitripennis
TTTTACTTTGTCAGAGTTGAAAAGTGCTGATCCCACAGAGAAGAATAACAGATATACACTTGAAAACATTCACTATACGGAGTACTTTAACAATAACATACCACCCAACAATATCGGAGTTACAGGTCCAGTATAGGGGGAATCTTAAAAAAAGTTCATAGAATCTTTTGCCAAATTTGTCAACTACTTTGTTTGACAAAATATAACATAAGGTAACTATATAGCAAGGTTCACTTCTTGTTAGGTATTAGTCCCTTGCACATATGCAGCTATTATTCCTTAATACGTAATGCTAACAGAAGAATAGCCGCCCAAGGGTTATCGACAACAATAATTAAAAATACAATAACATTTTTTTTAAATAAATAAGATATTAATAGCCACTACAAGTTGCGTCGCGCTGAAAAATGGCGACGGAAGCCGTATAAACTGCTATACGATAGTGCGCGGCATTCCTTCTACTGAAAGCCTGTTTGTGAATGATGTTGTCGTTATGTGTTTCAACTATTTATTTGTTTTAATGATGATATGTTTAAGGAGATTTTTATACGTCACAAAGCGTGGGTTCATGATAAGTATATGACATACAAGACCGCTGGTAGTAATACACATATCAGTAGCCCAGTAATCATCATGAACCCATATGACATAACAATACTTTCTAAAAGACACACACAATCATAATGACGTAAAGAAGGCGGCGGTAATGAGGGAAATAAGACAAATTCCAACCAATCCTCACACACGTAGGGGCTTAATCCAAGCATGTTTACACCAACGTGTATGAGCTAACTCCAAAACCATGTGGAAGATGTGGAGGATTTAACTTCAAACAACTTTCAGACACTGTTGTAGGAGTCCGAACGATACTGAAAGGAGATTCGTAGATAGTGTTAATAAATTTTCCAAGGATTCATTAGGTAAGGGTTAGGGTTTTTGCATAATCCTTATTTGAGGAATAAGCATAAAAACAGATAATCCTCGCAGAGACAATACTAACTTCAAAATGTTGCCCACTTAACACCAGGAGAGAGCTCGGGCTTGTCCACAAACTGCCTCGCCACCAGACAATCTCTCACCCGCGCCAATTGGCTTCAATATGCATATATACTTCTACACTCTGCAATTTTGAGAAGTTAAGGCTGATAAACCATTAGAAACATTACTATGTGGGAGGTATTAGAATATAAATCAAAACTAGATATAAAAGATGAGGTCATTAAATAAAGATGATATAAAATCGATACTAGTTAGATTGCCAGTAACGAGGATTAGCGCAAGTTTAGCGCGCGCAATTTACTAGGAATCTTAATATAACTATTGACGCTAAGTAACTAAAATTTTTATTTTAAAGTAAGCTCTCCGTTAAAAGTTTTAGCTGAGTCAAGTATGTATGTATTTATACTAAATACATTCCAAGAGACTACCACCAGAACAGGAAAGTTTGTTATTTTAAATTTTAATTAACAATCATATCTGGATACTGGAAGCTGGTGTTTTTAAACATAACAAAAGTAAATATCATTAACAATTAATTGTATCTATACAGACGAAGAAGTTATAATGTCGTGGTAAAAAGTGAGAAAATCAGAGTTAAGTAAAATGTGTAATAATCTTATCACTTACATGTAAACACAAGTTTTAAAAAATAGTTCTGATCGAAATTTTCAGAAGACTATATATTGATGGAAGTTAACATTCCAAATTTAGTTTGTTCCGAAGTTATAATATAGCGTATTACATTTATGAAGATAAAAAATGTGTTAAATATAGAAAAAATAATCTCTAAACTAAGCAGGCTAAGCTGTTAATACAAAAAGTGGTATAGAATTGTAAAATTCAATAATATAGAATAATGTATAATCAAAAATTGTTAAAAAACACTGACTAATATAGCTTTATATCTTTTAAGTATAGATTTTCCATAAAAAAATTAGATATTTGTTGTGCTGCAGAGTGTATAGCGATATTATACCAACTTCCTAATAAAAATATATATGTATTTTAACATTAAACGGCATATCTGCTAAATTATAACGTTAAAATTTCCCCGTATATTCAAATCATACTAATATCAAGCCACAATATAAAAACCAGTTCAATATTATTGCGAAAAAGTAAATAAAGTAATACTGTTCCCACATAACCAAATGGTTCTTTCTTCAAAGATCAATGCTTGAACTACAGTTCAAGGCCTCCAACAATGTTATACTATGATTCTATAAAGGAAATACACATTGTATGTATTATGTTAGACCTTTATTGAAATTACACAAAATAAAACGTGTGGTTGCATATTCAATTATCATGGGAAACATTATTTTTAACACCCCATTGATTTAATATTATATTAACTCCATAAACATAGCGTTATCTTTTGAAATCTAATTTGAATAATAGGAAACTCAAAATTTCGAAAATATTTTATACTACAGGACTGCGTTGTTATCGGCGTCTCTAGATACTCACTTTTACTCTAGAATAACCTAGTTATAATACATAATAATTCAAAAAATAAAAAATAAACAATTCAAAACCTAGTATGTGAAAGTTACAGAGCTGTAATTAATGAAACAGTATAATTGTAAACCATCTGGTTTTAAAAATGTTTTCACGCATGTGTATATTTTACTTATTTGTTACTTTTTAATAGTTTTAAAAGAGTTTTTTAAAATGCACGACTGAAGCATTGGCTTAGAGTGTCCCCAACACGTGTCCTCTATAGTTAGAAGTGTTTTAAAAAAAGGGTATTTAGATTTAGTTATTATTTTAATTTATTTCACGTTTTAATTGACTCTAATTATAAATTAGAGCAGTGTTCACATACTGGAAGGTTTAAATTTTATACATACTGCCAAAACATGAGTACTTGTTGTACTGAATTAAAACATTTTTACCACACACAACTCAAAATGTGTTTAGTAGTAATAAAAATGTACGACTTTTTACCTAGGTGTGTAGGCATTTTTTGTGATGTTTTTTTTCGTTTCATTCGTATAAAAAAATAAATAAAAAAAAACAAAAAAAAATAAAACAAAAAAATAAATAAAAACAAAAAAGAAAGATCGTAGTACATTAGAGGGGGCAGGGAGGGTAAACATAATGATGTACCTAGATGTAGAGAAATGGGGTATGTCCGTCTTGTGGGCCGGTGTTATTACTAGTCAAGTAGAGTGAGTTGTTTTTTGTCTGTCCTAGCCGCTACATGTTAGGATCATGTACGCTCTGTATGTCATAAGTGACGAATTACCTTGGCCTCAATACATCAGTCAGTACCGTCCCTCGGGCCGTCGATGCGTTTTCCGAATGAGATAACACCACAGCGGTAACCCTGGATCCACCCCATTCACTCACATCAACTAGTGGACTATCCGGGATGAAACGCAAGACACCACGCGGCTTTTTGCCTCTATCCCGCCCCCTCCCTCCCAGCTCCCCACCTATCTTCCCCGTTAAAAGCTGATGCCCAACCCACTATCCACCCGACACCACACCCACCAGTCTGTGATTCCACCTCGTGCTCCCTCACTCACAGGGGAAGACATGCCTCTTTGACTCACCCCCTGCTCTCTGCCTCCAAGGGGGACACCAACACAGAGGCGTATCGAAAGCCCGACAAAGACCCCCGCCCCCCCCCCACCACACCACGCACCCTTTCCCGGTTCCACACTACTATCCCCAACCTCATCCCCTCACTTCTCACACCACCTCACGAACCTGGAGATCCGGAGCTCATGAATGCGTCATACTCAAAACGCGCACCCCTACGCATTTCATCGGCGAATTTATCCAACACGCTCATATCAATATCGGAAGCCCCCGTAACTCACTGTGTTCGGCGGACAACGATGAGTCCCGACACACGCGGCTCACAACTCTTCGACTGAAATTTGAACCTTCCAAAATCAATAGGCCCGGAGCCGAAGACCCTCTGTTTCCCGAAATCTCGCCCTGCGAACTGGAATTTTAGGGGTGGCGTCCCTAGCGCTCAAACACTCTTTTCCCTGCCAACCCACGAGCCGGGTAGATTTCTTATCAAGTACTGTGGGCGTGGGAGCCTCACCAAACTCCATATGTTGAGTGTCCTCCTTTGTCGGTGTGTAATATAATTTCGTCAAGTTCAAGTTCCGGATCTGATGGTTCGCTGCGTCCGATCCTGAGTCTGGTGGTCTACCACGCTCGTCAGGGCGCCCGCGCTGCCGAGTTTGCGTGTTGTATTTCTAACGCTGCGCCGTCCTGCCTCCGTCTGTTGTATCGCGGATGAATAAAAGATGTAAGCCCTAACATGGAAATACGATTCATATTGGCGGTGTGTGTGTGATCTTCAGGTATTTGTTTTTAATGGTCAAAATGCAGTCACTGCGCACAACCAAGTTAGTAGATCTACGTCCTATTCCTCATGCGAAAGTATAACTCGAAGTAAATGGAATATCTCCACGGAAACATGTAAAAATATTGTTCTGAACAGAGAGTTATAGTGTATGAAACTTATTCGATTCCTATAGAAATAATAGTAAATGTTACTGATTTGTTGCGCCTAACATAATGGTTTATTTACAAAAACATAGTGCACTTGGGTTGTAAGCTTTGTTGTCTTTTAATTTAATTTTTTTCAGTGTTGTAAGGTCTATCTTAGTTAAGTATATTGCAAGATCTTCGAGATTTATATTTGTCCACATTCGGTACTCTCATGCGGAGATAAATTTTAATAAATTACAACATCAATTTTATAACGTAATTGGAGTGTATAATATATAAGGTGGAACTTTTGATATATTTATTGGTAGAACTACAATATTAAGTGAACACAATTAGCCGAATTTAGTACTGACTTATCAATTAAAAGTATTAATAGTGCTACATAAATAAAGTACAACATATTGAATTTGGAAAATTTAAAAGAAACAAGTATACGGGTTTTGCAAAGTTTGTTCGTGTTTTTATGTTATCGGAAAGGCGCGAAGACTCGACCTTAATACAAAGCGATAACAGTTTCACACTGATTATGTTTACGTTTTTCCTGTCAGGCGCTCAGTCTCATCTGAAGCGTTTTTCACATTTATCGTCAATCCAAGTTTGCAATGGGTTTGCACCTTGATAACATTTCACGATTCGCACAAGCAATGATTTCCATATTTTTACAAATATTGTTTGTGAGATAAACGTTTACTTATAAAAAAAATCGGTTACTTATAAATTAATTAAGTTACTCTGTAAACCTTTGTAACCTTTATTAAAAATTTTTAATAATTATTCTTGATACTTCTGGCTAAATTAAGTTAATTTCTGTCAAAAATTCTTAAAATGAATATTAGATTGATTTATAGTTTATGCAAATAGAACACTTTTTAAAAGCACTGTCAAAATATATACCTTTAATAAAAACAGAAAAATGAAACATAAAAATTTCTCTATATTTCGTCTAAAATAAGATATTTTATATATATAAAAAAAAAAAAAGTAAAGTGAATGTTCTTATTTTAACCAGGCTGAAGTTTAGTGGGCTAAGAAGCCCATCTACTAACAACTTAAACCTGGGGACCAACGGCTTACAAGGGTGACTTCGAACCACCACCCTACCAATGGCCGGGCAGGCAGCGGGCCAACTTGCAAGGGGACAGGATCACTCGCTCAGCGGTCACCTATGTCCCAAGCAGTCAGCCACGCTTCGGCGTTGCTTTGATCTGGTTATCTTGCGAAAACCGCCGTAACCCCACTACAACTAGCGCCATTGTGCAAAGCTGTTATATAGATATAAAGAGGTAAACATATATCATATATTAATGTTATATATATATATATATATATAATATATATATATTATATATATATATATATATATATAATATTATACATAACTAGTGTCAAATAGCTTAAACAATAAAATTATAATAATCACTATAGAAATCCTCTTCTATATAGGGCTATTATAGAAGTTTATTCATTGAGAGAACTAGAAAGGCGACCCTTGGCACAATTGGTTTCACGTATAAACTCTTGACAATTTTAAAATATTTAAATATCAATGCTTTTTTTTTAAGAAATATCAACAGCTTATTAACATACGAGTATGAACTCTTGTTTCCAAATGCAGCGAAGTTAAATTTTATACCAGTCTCAATATTTTCGCTTGCTTCATTAATAATTACTTCAAAAGCGATATGAAAATATCAAAATTAAGCACTTTCAGTCCTAGTGGTTCTATGTTACTCTACATCAAGTGTACAATATGACCTGGCTATTAACTTTACGTTGGGTTTGTCATTGTTCGATTTTAATCAATCAAAGTATACACGTATCTATTATATAGTTACTATTTTCTTCAATAATAAACTCCCCTCGAATTGAATAATTTTGTATTAATCCATTCTTCATTTTAATAATACCTTCTAATATTTCAATAAAGACATAAATAATTTACGAATTAAGTTATCAGAATCTCATTCCTAACAAGGTAATTTACACATGATTTACTCTTCCACTCACATAGAATATTAGCTATTTTGTGCATGTATACTGTACAAGTAAATGGAATATTGCATTGTTTTTGAGACATAATATTCAGGACACAAATAGTCAGTTGCAAAATCTTTAAGATGTACATATTACTAGAGTCTGTGAGCTGAAAAGATGGACTTGTGGATAAAACTCCAGGCCCCGATACGGAATCCTACTCCTCTCTATGTATTATTAATGTTTGTGACGTACAGAGAAAGTAGTCTGAGGCCCGGATCTAGCGCTAACATGGCTCTTATGGAGTCATTTTAACATGGCTCTTATGGCGCTATTTTAGCATTGTCCTCTTATGGGAGATACATTTGGGTATTTCCGAACCACAGACTTCCTGATTTCCGGCAACTTATCTTAACCCCAGACTTCCTCTTGTCACCTATCTTAAACCCAGACTTCTTGTTTATCACACACCTCTGACTTTCTGTACCACGGCCGTAGCCGACGCCTACTGAACCAAACCTCGGAACGTGTGGACACCCACAAACTGCCCAGGTCCGATACGGATCCGTGCGTATCGCTCATACCTATTGCATAACCTTTACGTGTGGCATACACCTTTCGCTACCCGTTTTGGCTCGTATTTATAACCGCCACCTCCTACTGTCTTATCGCTGTTAGCCCCTGACTTGTACCAAACCAAACTTTACGGTAAGCCTACGCCTACAGCCTGAACGTCTTAAGGCTCACAATAGCTTAAGCATATGGCCTAAATTTTACCGATCACTATCCTACAATCGTTAGTCTGCCGGGACCATACACTTTTTTCCAATGGCTCTCAGTACTCCTACCGCCTAATTTTTACCGATGAATGTCCCCATACTTCAATCGTCCACATCTTCCGTGTCTCGGCACCCTGCTCCGCCCATTCCCATCCACCATCACCTACCGCACTTTGCCGAATCGCCTACACTCGGATTGTATAACTGATAAAATATCCACGAACACTTTTCTATTGTTTCCCAGACTTTCGGGTCTTAACAGGGCGTATAACAACCCAACATTTACGTATGCCTACGCCTACAGACTCCAACCTTTTTCGAGTAACGGAGTGCCTGAAGACCTCAACAGCATACTACCAGGGCTTTAATACTTTCTAGCTGTCTCATCCCGGAATATCGCTCATACCCCGGATTTGTGCATTTGCTTTCGCTATCCACCCTTCCGAGTACCGGGACTATTATGGCTCATACTGCCAGAACTCCACACATTGCCTGTCTCCCGTACTCCGAAACACCCCAACCATTACGTGTGCCTAAGCCTCAGCCTGAGAATCTCGATCGTGTTTAAGGAACATCTAAGCGTTCACGTTGCTAGGGCTCCCATAATTGAGCATAGTGGTGTTACCTCCTTCGTCAGCATTGGGTCGAGTGGGATGTGAATTTTATACTTCAAACTCGCCTCCGTCTAAGTAGGCAGATTGTAAAATTTGTAATCCCTAACACGTATACGATCATTTCTTAGGTGAGGGTGTTGGCAAGTCCTACTTGAAGTCAAAAGCAGTTCTGTGCAGACTAAGCTCGAGATGTCTTTGTGATGTGAAAAGAATAACTCTAACGAGCGTTTAGATTTTTTCAAATGCAAGGACTAATGTATGGGATCCTTCCTCAGTTGGGGATCCTTCTTCAAATTAATCAAGGTCAAGATCTGGACAAAATGTCGCAGGGTCAACATGAGTCTGGTGGTCTATCACATCGTCAGGCCCGGCCATATTGTGTGTGAACTTCTACGCCGCGCCGCCTGCTCTGACTATGTTCGCGGATTTATTAACTTGTAAGCCCTAATAGAAATTGGATCATTTATATGGTGTGCGGGTGTTGCAGGTACTACTTGAAGTCAAAGGCAGATCTGTGCAGACTAAACTCGATATGTCTCTGTGAAGCGACAAGATTACTTAAACGAGCGGGTAGATTTTTTTAAGTACTTGTGTTAATTATATGTTTAGGTCTCTTCTAGTTAATCCAGGTCAATGCCATATCTGGTGGTCGCTGGGTCAACCTGAGTCTGATCGTCCACCACCCTCAGCCGAGCAAAGTTGAGTGTGAAGTTTCAACATGGAGACTACTTATAATAAAATGTGAGGAACGTTTACTTAATCACTAAAAAGTCAATGCAAACTGTACAATTTTAAAATAAAGTCTTAAATTTATTTATACTATAATTGGTCTTATATGTTACTGTTATCTTTAAATATTATACAGTAGAAGTTTTTAAAGCAACTACTTAAACATTTATACTATCCAGTGAATGAGTCTACGCGCTTTCGTGTCGTTAATATTCCCGTTAGTATTAATCTTTAGTGATATATCTATAAAAATCCTAAAAGTCATTACATAAATCATGGTATTTAAATGTACCTAAAAAAAGTTTTTTAATAACTTATATTTTATAAATACTAAGAAATTGTTTTGTATACACCAGATGGTTAGCTAAATAAGATTGGTTGAAATGAGATTTGGCTTACTCTATTTTCCATAAACTTTAAAGTGTACACGTTGTGAAAAGTACTTTTTAACCAGATTTGTATATAAGATCGTGAACATAGTTTTCTGTATTAATAATGAGTTATATATTAGATGGCAGTTACAGAAGCCTATAACTCGATTAAATAGAAAACATTTATCGATGTGTAACCAGCACTGGCATAATTAATTCCTTTTATGGAAGAGAATAAAGGTAACAAAAGTGTATTTGTATCGCAACAAAGAAACATATTACACCTGAGAGCAGTACTAGGAGATATATTGCAGTGTTAAGACACGTAAGCGTGGTTATTTTCCTCACCAACGTACTGGCCGACCTGATTCTGCGTTTATCAAAAACTTGATTAGTTTAAACTTTTTCATTTATACTCCTAAAATGTATAATTCTCTTAAGAGCTGTAAGGTATGGACCGCTTAGGAATATATTTAAAATAAAGGTAATAAGATTGATATTTTCCAAACACAACTACCAAAAAGAATAGGAATTGAACCAGCCGACGGCAGGTAGTGATCATCCTTGTGATCCACATCGATGTTTATAGGAAATTACAAAATTTATAAACAATTACGTAGTTTTTTAAAACGTTTTATTTCCTAGAAATACGAAGATCTCGTGAAATCAACATCATGATTATTACATATTGATTTTGTATTGTCTTGCAAGGATGTTGAGACGTTACTGGACGGGAGTATGTAATTCTGGAATGAGTTGGTTCACAAAGTGTTTGAATATTTAATAATCTGTGGTATGTTTAATGTTTCTAATTGTTATTTATATTATTTGACTTTGTTACGTCGTTAATTTTTTAAAATATTTCACATCGTTAAGTAATTTGCAATCGTTGTCTTTAAATATCTTAGATTTTCATTGTTCGTTGTGGCATTTCCATTTAAATTACCATCATAAAGTTTGCAAACCACATTCTGATTGATGTATAGATTAGCACTCAAACAAACAAACAATTGATAAATGATATATTTTTATTAAAAACACAAGTTTTTAGCTTTAAATCTACTACAAGAAAACTAATTAATTAATTTTAATGGATTTTTGAAAATCTATAATAACTACTCCGCTCGGAAGCGGCTTTTGTGTGGTATTTCTTAAAAAACATATTTTTCATTAGAAATAATTTTTTATGTTTACCTGGAACGTTTGCAGTTCTCAAATCAAGAAATATTAAAATATTAAAATGTTATGGAACTTAATCTAACTATTTTCATTATTTTCATTACACTATTACACTTTACACTAAAATTGGCATGGGTTAATTTAATTCATCTTTGTTTGCTCAACTTTACTAACATTCTGATATGAAAATCCTCTGAAAGGACTCGCCTTGAAGGAATCGTTACTTCTCTTGTCCCTTTTAATATAGAAGTGTTCTGTTGACAATAAATTTGACGTTGTAAATTAACTTTATCAGATATACGAGTATATTTTGTAAATCCTGTTTAAGAGATAATTAAAGTCCAGTACTATTATTATTATGTAGGCTACATCTATACATATATAAGGGATGTATTGTATTTGTACCTTACGTTAAATACCAAATTGTAAGTTGTGTGTTTGTTTATTTATATATATATATATATATATATATATATATATATATATATATATAATATATATATATATATTATTAGGATGCTTCCTATATTATTTAATTATTTATGGGAATCTTTATAATTAATTTTAATTAAGGGAATTGTGAATTAATATAATAAGTGAATTGTAAGATTGTGATGATCTTTCAGGCAGTGCTGAATTTCCTGTCGATTCGGGTTCAAGGAATGCTAGAAGCTTCCTTTTGTATCTAGGTATTGAGCATAGGTTTACAGGTCTGGGTTGGATAGGTACCATCCAATTCAGACATTGTGTTTGCTCAAATTTTGATTGGCCCAATGTTAGGTTGATTAGATGGTGGGAGGGATTAGATCCTTCCGGTGCTTCAACCACGTTTTTTTTTTTCAAGAGATCCTTTGCTGTGTGCTCAGAGAGAGAAATACGTGTAGAAGTGATAGCCTACTCTTGCCGTATTGATTTTTCGGGAAGAAGGTTGAGTTTAAGATTAAAATTCCTTTTCAAAATTTAAAGTCTCAAGTTTAAATTAATTAATATTCTCTAATAGTCATTTTGGTTACTCGGTGAAGTCTTCAGCAGATGTGTGAGATACTGTGAAAGTTAGAATTTAATATTGAAATAGAAAATTACTTATGAATTTTTTCCTGTTCAATTTGGTTTAATCAGGAATAGCCTACTAAAAAAGAAAATTCATTTAATGTTCTGAGATTCTATAGATATTTTAACAAGTTCCTAAATTTAACCTTCAAAGCCAAGCGGATAATTCAATAATTTGTAAATTGGAAATTTAGAGAAAATAAGTAGTTTGAAATTGATACAATTTTGAGTTTAACTGGTTGGACATTGTCTTTGTTCATATATTAAATATTAATATTATCTTAATTTGTTTGATTTTTATTTTGAGAAGAAGTATTATTTTTATTATTTGTTTAATTTTATATTTGAAGAAGATTATTTTTATTTTGAAGTTTAATGAAGATTTTTATTTTGAGTTTGTGTTGAAAAAATTAGCACTGAGAACTTGAAGGACAGAATTATTGAAATGATTGATTGATTGTTAATTTTAAGACTGGAATTGTGAACTTTTGATGAGTTATAAATAAGATGTAATTTAGAATAAATTCAAAGTAAAAAGAAAGATAGCTTGGCGTTGCTGTATTATTGATTTCATATTTTTATTAAAATTACAGTTAATTTTATACTGAGTTTAATTATTGAATTCCATTGGAACTTGTGCATTCTTAGAATAAAGGGTTATTAGTTCAGAACACAATTGGACGCTCTTATACTAAAACAAAAATAGTTGTAATTGGTTTATAGAAGATAACCCTACTATAGACACGTTACATATATATATATATATATATATATATATATATATATATATATATATATATTTATTAGCTGACCGAACAAGATTGTTTTGTTATGATTCTTTTTTTTAATTTAAGAAGAAAGAAATGAATAAATTTCGTAAGTATGTAAGGATGTAGAGCATGAGTACTATAAGAAGCAAAGAGAGCTGTATCAAAATAATATTGAAAATAAAAACTAAGAATATAAAAAATCTAGTGCATATCACAAATTTTTTTACTAATAAATAAATATGTACTTGGTTATATTTTGTTATTTATAAATCATTTGTCCTTTGGTATTATTTCAGGGGACTATATTTGTTATTAACACTGTGCATTGGTGGTGTTATGACAAACACGGTGGTGTTATATCACATAATAACAACACAGAGACAGATTTATAATACCAAAATACCAAATAATAAATAATATACGTTACACTAAGTTAACTACGACCTGTCGCCCTGAATCAGCGCAAAATAATCAAATCGCGCTTAACTGTGTCTATTACTGGTATGGCAGTCATCATTGTCTTTGTTATAATTTCTGCAATTTGTCTCTCCTTGTAATAGACAAAGTGGTATCCTTCGTCTGTTAGGATCTTCATGTGTTTGTTTCTTTATCAGTAATTGATATTTATAATAACACGTTTTTTTTCAAGTCAATTAGTGCGAACAATCATCTTTTTAGATGGTAGGTGCTTTGGGCAATGAAAGGCTCTTGTAACTGAAACCACATGGTAATAATAGGAACTTTTACTAGCGTCCGACACTATGTTCTAAAGTTACCTATTATCGTAGTGTATTCCCTTCTTACCCTATTTTTATAAAATATAAAATATATGTGTGGAAACAATGAAACTAATAGCCAATTTAAATGAAAAATTAAATTACTGTCTTCAAACTTTTATTTAGATTTTTGAAGTCTCTAATCCAGCTGCAACCCCTCGTGGACTCGAGGGAGTACTCAGAAGCTTGGATTGCTCTGGAAGTTAGCTATTGGATGAGTTTCACTTCATTCATTGTGGAAGTTCTCCCCCTGGCACTTGGTCAACCAGAATGATCCACTCTTTAACAAACAATCAATGTCATGATTCTATTTGTGTAAAACTTTAAAATTAAGAGAAATCCACTTAATACTCGAGAATAAATTTCAATTACACTTATGATGTCAGTAATTTTAGAGGTAAAATTTGGTTTTTTGAACCCACTTCAATTCCTGTTTCTTATCAGTCAGATTGTAGAATTTTTGTTATAAGAAAATAAATAATTGGTTAATGTTATCATTTTTGTTACAGAGAAAATGTTAATTTCATTTAAGTTAGTTCTAACATTTCTTACTTGTCTTTACATGTCTCCAATTTAGCTAAACTTTTTCAATCTAAATTATTTTGGTCGTAAAGTCGTATGGTCATTTTACTCGAGTTATTTCCGAGTATATATTAATTTAGTTAAAGCTAAAAATTATTATTTGTTTTTATTTTTTTAATGTTTTTATAAAATCAATTAAATTTATTATTATTTAGTTTCGTATCTTTTTATATTTAATTTGCGTTTGCGTTAAAAAATGTATAAATTTTTTCGGGCAACATCAAGATCTAATATTATACCAATTATCTAATATTTATGAAGCGTTTACTAATAGTATTTAATTCGAATTAAACGTGTAGTGGGGTTTAATAAGTAGACACAAAGTGTTTAGTATTAAGAGTTACAATAGTATACTAAGTTTTAATCAATGAATATTGTATTATAATTATATATATTTTTTTTAATATTATAGGCAGTAAGAATATATTAAATTCAAATAAACAGAAAATGTCCGGAATTGGTACATATATAAAGTCTTATAAATCAACGAACCATTTTTGGTTTATTCCATTATTTATTTAATGTGTATAAAAAATACAAAGTGTTTGAATCTTATTAAACTAATGAATTTATCAAATCCATTTTTACGTTGGAATTGGTTGAAATACTACTATGCTGGCTTAATTTTTAAGCTGTATCAATAATCAATACCTGAGTCTTAGTAATGATAAAGTAAATGTATGAAACACTGTTTTGCAGTTTGCCAGGAATTAGAAAACTTTCACATTTTTAATCTGCAACCTTTAGCTTTAGAGGTATGATATTTAACTCATGATTAAATCAACAATATATTTAAACAAATTAATGGTGATGGAAAATTGAATGTTCTTATTCAAAATCTGTATACTTTAAGATAAACTGTATGGACAAATATATAAATATAATAAATTTGGTTTTTTATACATCAAATATAAATTGCATTGAAATAAATGAAAAAAAGTGTCTTTTATATCTAAAATTATGTTAAACGCATAAATCCAATAAACTCACTTTGACTATGCTCATTTTCTTGGTCTGCTCTGCCATCCGTTAGATTGACACATTGTCTGATGTCATGGTGGCATCCGCCACTGAAAAATTATTCACATCTTAAAGACTTTTTTTGTAAAGAGTTAAATAAAAACGAGGCTATGCATAAACATAAATAATTATAACTTATATTTAAGCACAAAATAAAGTAAAACTTTCAACACTGATTTATTATAATAGTATTAAATTACAGTGTAATGAAGAAAAAATATAGCTAAAACTTTATTTTTTTTAAATACGAAATAATGTCATCTCTAAAAAGCTAGGCTAACTAAAGTTAGAAAAAATGAATATAAGAAATGACTATAATTCATGTTGTTTTATTTATCATAGCAAAAAGATTGTAAGGTGCTTGATATCAATGTTTAACCGTAACGGTTTTATGCATATTATTAGCCTACCACTGACTAGTATACCACCAACCAGTGTATTCATAAAATAGAAATAACAATTTTACCAAGGACCGAATTCGATCCTTGACCTGTTAAAGAAATTTTGGAAGAGAAGGTAAAGAACAAATTAGGTTTCAAATTTAAAATATGATGCATAATTTAAATTTCACCTCCTAGAAATTAAAACTAACATAAATATAATACGACTCACTTAGACTTTTATTCATTTTCTTGGTCTGCTCTGCCATCCGTTAGTTTGACACATTGTCTGATGTCATGGTGGCATCCGCACTGAAAAAATTATTAACATATAAGACTTTTTGTTTTGAAAAAAGTTGAATAAAGAACGACATTACGCATAAATATAATTCAATATAAGTTATATTCAAACACATAAATCCAATAACACTCACTTTGTCTTTGGTCCTTTTCTTGGTCTACTCTGCCATCCGTTAGTTTGACACACGTTGTCTGATGTCATGGTGGCATCCGCACTGAAAAAATTATTTACATATAAGACTTTTTGTTTTGAAAAAAGTTGAATAAAGAACGAGATTACGCATAAATATAATTCATTATAAGTTATATTCAAACACATAAATCCAATAACACTCACTTTGTCTTTGGTCCTTTTCTTGGTCTACTCTGCCATCCATTAGTTTGACACATTGTCTGATGTCATGGTGGCATCCGCACTGAAAGATTATGCACGTGTAAAAAAATATTTTAATAAGTTAAAAAAGAACGAGATTGTGCATAAACCTAATTCATAATAAGTGGTATAAAGAAACAAAATGAAGTAAAACTTTCAGCGTCGATTTATTATAGTAGAGTTGTGTTACAATGTCAGGAAGAAAAATATAGCTACAAATTTTATTTTTTTAATACGAAATAATTTCGTTCCTAAAAAGCTAGGTTAACTAATGTTAGAAAAAATAAATATAGGAGATGACAATCATTCGTTTTGTTGTATTACCTTAGCAATCACGATTTTCTGGTGCTTGATATTAATGTTTTTGTCATAGCGGTTTTATGTATGTAACCACTGGCCAGTATATACCACTAAACAGTGTATAACGAGAAATAATCATCTCTACTTGATCTGCAACCTTTAGCTTTAGAGGTAGTGATTGAAACTCATGAATCTAACAAAACCGTATTTAAACAAAATAGTGGTGATGGAAAAGTGCATGTCCTTGACAAAATCTGTATACGTAAATATAAACTATATTGGCAAATGTAATATAATGAAATTGATTTGGTTACCACAAATGAAATTTTTGGTTCCTTTGTTTATATGAGTCCTCATATTTTAAAATGTATTAAATACAAATCTACTTTATATCGAAAATAAATTTTTACACGTTAATGGAATAAAACTTACTTTGACTTTGTTCATTTAGTTGTCTGCTCTGCCATCCGTTAGTTTGACACATTGCCTGTTGTCATGGTGGCAACCCGCACTAAAAAAGTATTAAAATCTGAGCACCTTTTTATTTTGAAGTGTCATGCAAAAATAAATAAATTATCACTAGTTATGATGAATATAAGTTGTATGTAAAACGCAAAATGAATTAATTAACACGTTCAGCATAAATACATTCATGGGGCAGTTTTTATTTAAAATATAAAGAATATAAAACAAAGGTAATAATTTTATGTTTTAAATACGAAACATTTTGCTTCTAACAACATAGGCTAACTGAAGTTAGACAGGAAGAACATAGAAAATGACTATCATATACTATTTAAAGTAATTAGGATTTTCAGCTGCTTGATATACTGTAAATATTTGGCCCTAATGGTAATGAGTATTTTACCGCTGGCCAGTATTATCCACCAAATAGTATATTTGTGAAATAGATGGAATAATTTTCCCTAAAAGAGAAATCGATCCGTGAGCTGTTAAAGATATAGGAAAAGATGTGGTGAAGTACCAATTCGGTTTAGAATTTAAAATATGCGTCATATCTTAAATTTACCTTTTAGGACTAAATACTGAACTTATATTTTCAAAGTTACAAAACACAAATCTACTTTATACCCAAAATAGGTTAACACAATAAATCCAATACAGCTTACGTCGACTATTTTTCTTTTTAGGTCTCATCTGCCAATCATTTGTGTGGTACTTTGTGATGTTATTGTGGAAACTGGCACTGAAAATGTTATTTCTGAGATATTTATAAAATGATGATTGATGATGATGATAAAAATTATGATTTTATATATATATAACACACACAAAATGAAAACGTTCTGCATCAATATACTCTAGTGGTGTTAATAAAGATATGTGACTGATGCCCTTTGATAAATATAACGTTTTAATACAATGTCAAAATAAAAAAATATCGTTAAAACCTTTTTATTTTTTTAATACGGATAATTTTTTTTTTAACTAGGCTAATTAAGTTAGAAAGGATGAAAATTGCAGATCAAAAGTGATAGAAAGTGAGCTTGCATTATTGTACCGAGTCCTATACATTCGTTATGCCTTACCATGAGAATTTTTCCCGCTCTAGTGGAACGTCGTGTCTTCCACAGAATTTTTATATGGTCTCATAGGGCATCAGCTGCGATATATTTTTAACCAGAGAATGCATAAGAAATATTTGAACTGTCCTGTGTTAATAACCAATCCGTGAGCTGTTATACATTTTTATGAGGGTAGAGATTTTAGGAATATCAATAAGTGTGAAAAATCAAAATTTTAAAATTTGTTGCTATTAAGTCTGCTTATGAGAAAACGACTGTTTATTTCAATGGAAAATGTTGACTCAGTTGTATTATCCCCGTTTTTTGAGTCCAAATATGAAATGTGTCTAAATGATACATATAAGTGTTTAAAGCTAATAAACAATTTGAATATTTATTTTATATAGAAGTAATTTAGTACCTAGCTACATCATTATATTTTGCCTAAAATTTAATGTCTCGTGGTACTACAAAAAAGGATCGGCATTGTCAAGTGGATCGACTTACACTCTCATGAGTATTTGACCCCTTTAGCGCTTTTGCCGCCTTAAGCAGGATAGATCCATTGAAGTGAAGTGTTTCATGCCTGATTTTGGTGGGTGGCCTGCGGTAACAAGGGCTTTATTGACAAGGAAAGGGCTCAAATGTTCCAGGGTTTTTCTTCGTCCTTGTGTTTGAATAAAATTAAAAGGGGAATTGGTATGTCATCATTTGCATTCCGTTTAATTTCATGAGTTTGTTCGTATTTTCATCGTATTCTCATCTAGAAGAAAGGAGTTGGATTGATTGCCCACATCAATGTGTATCGTACCTGCAGGTAATATAAAAGTCCAGACCAAGACGCTGAGAACGGGTATACCGTAGTTAACCAGTCAACCATAGCTTGGCACGAAGCTCTGCCCAGTTCCATGCAGCCCGTCTTATCTCGTTTAACTCAGCCTGTAATACACGTACGGCTTGGGCTCGAAACTGAAATCTCCGATTATACCTCGGCTGATACACATGTACTTATCTATAATTTTACTTGAAACTGACCTTAAGACGCGTATATTACAGGTACAATAGAGGTGGACGACGAGATTACCAACTCTTCATTTAGATGCAATCAGTTCCATTATTTTGTTACTTGACTAATCTATCTAACTGATACATATAAGTATTAAAAGCTTATTAAACATTTGTATCAAAACCTTTTCAAATCTTATTTTTGATCCAACGGAAACCAAAATTATAGTGGGTGGTGATGATTTTGTTTTTTTTTTCAGGCAATCACTGAACATAAAAAAAAAAATTATAAAGCTGATTTGGTATAAAAAATTATTTGAACGCCTTGTTATCAAATTGAATGTTTTAGAACTTACCAGATTTTCATGCACATGGATTTTCTTTTTGCTCTTGTTGCCCTCCATGTGTGAGAATGAAAAAGTATGTGCATTAATAACACAATAGAAAACAAACGTACTAGTTTAATATATATTTTAGTGATAATTTAATTGAAGTCATCACTTATGAATCTATGGAATATAATTTAGAGAACTCTTTATTTAGACGCAATTTTTGACTCGGTTCCGTTATATTTTTGGTTGACTCTATATATTAAATGTTTCCAAATGATACGTATAAGTATTTATATACTATGAAACATTTGTGACTATCTCAAACTTTTAAACATTTATTTTGATCTCGAAAGACAACAAAAATGTGGATGATGATATATTTTCTTTCAATTAATTTCAAAACCTAAATAAACAAAATATGGAAAAACTTATTTAATATACAACATAATTTGGCACTAAACTATTACAGTTACATTGAATGTTTCAAAAATTACCAGGTTTTCGGGCAGGTTTTGCTGCCTTCATTTTCTTCTTCACTGCATCTATAAAAATGGAAAAATGATGTACATAACTAAACACAATACAAAACAAACCCATAATTTTAAAATATTTTTATTGATGGCATAATTTCAATACATTGAGGTCAATTTAGATTGATGGATTACTGAAACATGAATGGACGATTTCAAATATATGTTACTCATAAATGTCATAATAATGAAATTTGAATATCAATTTTATTCCCTTATTAATTTTTAACTAACGGTGATTATTAGGAGCGTAGTGAGTTTAGTTAAACAAATTGTGTAACTATATTAGCGAATGTCATTATTAACTAACCAAATATAAAAATTAAAATAAAACGAACTTCAAAAAATTGTTTTAAATAAACATAAATTAATAATTTGTTCCAAAACATCAGGTAGTTGAAAGTATTTGTGATTTTATTCCAACCAACTAACACTAATTCAGTCTAATAACATCCGTATAATCTAAAGTCCCTTGATCGTACTTTAAAGTACTAGTGTCTGCCAGAATATTTATTTTTTCACGTAGGTCCATGTGGAGTACCAACTACAAATTAAACTTTTATATTTATCATATTAATCAGTAATTTCTGGTGCTTTATATCAATTCTTTCATAACGGTTACATAAATCTTTCATCGGCCTGTGAATACCTCCTTCTAGTCTATTCATAAAGTAGAAATAACAATAACAATTTCCGCTAATAGAGTCATTGATAGTGAGCTATTATAGTTTATATGTGAGTAGAGAGGATGGGATATAAAAGAGTATAGTACATAAAACTTAAAAATCCGTTTAATGACATAATTTCATCTATCACGGTCTTGAAACTGACCGTTAGACGCGTAAATTAAAGTTACCTTAAAATCAGTTAAAAAGACAAGGACTGCTTATTTAGATGCACATAGTGACTCAGTTCTACTATTTTTTTGGCTTATTATATCTATTAAATGTGTCTATCTGATACGCATACGTATTTATAGCTTATAAAACATTTGTAGCTGCCTAATCAGTTTGAAAACGTTATTTTGATTCTAAAAAACAACATAGTGGATTGGACCATAGTTTCTTTCAATCAATTACTCAACAAAAATAAATAAATTATGGAGAACTGATTTGACACACAAAATAATTTACACTATCAGTGAATATTTCAGCACTTACTAGGTTTTTCGGGTTTAAAACGAATGATTCATTAGCTTGTTACCCTACGTTTCTAAAAAAGAAAAAAAACGTGTATACAATTAACACTATATAAAATTATCGTAGTAGTTTAAAATATTTTTTAGCAATCATGTAATTATAATAAGAATTTATGAGTATTTTAAAATATATTCACCAAACATGCTAAATTATTATTGCAGTATTGACGTCAATTTATAATAATAGTTCGCTGGATATAAATGAACGTATTCCAATGTATGATAATCTAAAATGTCATACTGATGTATAATGAAATATTAATCTCACTCTCTTGATCTAAAATTTGAATTAAAGAATATTAACAGCCGATTAGTGAGTTAAATTGTTTTAAATATTGGTTTTAATTAAGGGAATGACATTAACCAAATATAAAGTTAAAATTTAGGAAAATCTTCAGGAATATTTAATATATAGAGATATTTATAATTTTATATAAAATTTGAGGTAGTTAAAATATGATTCAAACCAACAAACGCTAACTTCCATAACATACATCAATTATAAAGTCCCCTGATTCTACTTTAAAGGAATTCTGTCTAAAAGAATATTAAAAGTTTTCTAGGTAGGTTCAACCATGCAGCAGCAAGTAACATTTTATATTTATATATTAACTATAGTAAACAGGATTTAACGCTGCGTGATATCAATGTTTTGTCCTGATGGTTTATATGTACGTTACCAATATAGTAGTATATAGGAGACGTAATTTTCTTCCAATCACAATAGCTTACTTCAATAATACGAGGGAATATTTTTTATTTATATTAAAGATTCAAATACGAGTAATTTCTTTGATGGGAATTAACATTTCTATTGGAACAATGAGACATAACAGAGTGTCGATAATGGAATTTTTTAAATCACCACTAGTTACCTCGGAGTTGTTCAGGGTGGTTTGCTAGGTGATGTCAGAATCCAAATGACGCTTCTCTTGGGATTTTATTTAAAACATGACATAGAGCTACATGAAAAGCCTGCTGATATACTTTTTTCAATGGCCTGAATTCACAGATGCCAGGATACATAACATTGTTAGTACTAATGAAATTTATTCTGGAGTAGTAAGTTAGGAAAGAGAATAAAAACGACTTTTAACTGAACATAGTTTACTCCACAGACTCGCATTGGAAAAAGCTTCTTCTTGTATCAAGATTCTTCTGTGAGGTCTTAGAGACATGGCAAGAAGCTTTGAGATGGAATATGTTGCCGATATGTGTTTTTTTTTTTCTATATATTACCAATTTTTTTCCAAAGGGATGCCAAGAAAATATTTTACTTGGTGAGGTTTAGGGTTGTCCGTTTACGTATTGAATTGTGTGACTTGAGCCACATTAGGGTCCAGTCTAAAGCAACGAGAAATAATAAAGAATATAACAATCTATTACATCAAAATTTGCAGTATTTTACCGTTGTTTTCTTGATGTTTCAACATTATTCATCTAGAAAATTGCCTCATTTTATGAGGCTATTATCTCAAACATAAACAAATTAGTAATCTAAGTATGCATTTAATTTAATGAACTACAGTTTAATCAAGTAATACGAGGTAAGAATATGTGTTCCTTAACAATTGTGCATGACAGTTCAGAGTGCATGTTGAATATATTTCATGGACCAGACAAACAATATAGAATTGCAGCCATTGCTTCTGTGACATTGTATGAGAAATTTTACTTTGTAAGAGTTGAAAGTGCTGATCCCACAGAGATAACAGATATAACTTGAAACATCAGTACGGAGACTCTAACATAACATAAAATATCAGCACAGTCCAGTGTACGGAATTAAAAAAAAGTTCAAGATCCTTTGCCAAATTGTCAACATTTTGTTTTACAAAATAACATAAGTACTATATAGAGTCACTTCTTGTTAGGTATTAGTCCCTTCATATATTCAGCTTTATTCTTAATGTATGCTAACAGAAGAAAGCGCACAAAGTTATCGACAAATAATTAAAATATAATATCATTTTTTTTATAAATAAATAATATTATGCCACTAGAATTTTGCTAAATGTTGAAGGTAACCGTATAAACTCTATACATAGTACGCGATTCGTTCTACTGAAAGCCTGTTTGTGAATGGTTTTTGTGTTTAAACTTGATGTTGTTTATGATTATTTTAAGGAGATTTTATACGTCACAAAGCGTGGTTCATGATAAGTTATGACTTCAAAACCCTGTAGTAATACACAACTCAGAGGTAATCATATGACCCATATGAACACACTTCTAAAAGACATCACAATAAGAATGACGTAAAGAGGCGCGTAGTGAAATAACACAAATTGCAACCATCTCACACACGTAGGGGCTTACTCCAAGCTTGTCACACGTGTAGGAGCTAACTCCAAGCATGTCACACGTGTAGAAGCTAACTTCAAGCATGTCACACGCGTAGGAGCTAACTCCAAGCACGTTTACACGCGTAGAAGCTAACTTCAAGCATGTCACACGTGTAGGAGCTAACTTCAAGCATATCACACGTGTAGGAGCTAACTCCAAGTATGTCACACGTGTAGGAGTTAACTTCAAACATGTCACACGTGGAGTAGCTAACTCCAAGTATGTCACACGTGTAGGAGTTAACTTCAAACTTGTCAAACGTGTAGGAGTTAACTTCAAACATTCCACACGTTTAGAAGCCGAACAAACTGAAAGGAGTTAGTATTGTTGATAATTTCCAGGATTCATATTTTTTCTAGTCTATTTTTTAGTTTTTCCTAGGTTAGATTTTTCGCATATCTTTTTAGGAATAGGATAAAACCGATATCGTAAACAATAAACTTAAATATGTTTTAACACAGTAGTAGGCTTGAACTGGCATTGGCTTCAATATGTATAATACTTACATCATTTTGAGAGTTAAGGCTGGTAAACCTTTAGAATATTACTATGTGGGATTAGCATTAAACAAAACGATTATGGAGATAAGGTTTACATAAAGATGATTAAAAAGACCTCTTAGTGCCAGTAACGAAGATTAAATTTACAATTTACGAGGCTTAAATATAACTTTATCGCTAAGAACTAATGTTTAATTTTAAAGTAAGGTTAAAAGTTAGCAGTAAGGTTGTATCTATTTAATAATACATTGCAAATACACCACAGAACAGAAAGGTTGGTGTTTTAATTTTATTAAATCATATCTGGATTGGAAGCTGGTGTTTTAAAAAGTAAATAGCTTAACAATTATAGTCTTACAGACGAAGAAGTATATGTCGTGGTAAACAGAGAAATCAGAGTTAAGTAAAATATGTATATCTTATCACTTACATGTAAACAAAGAATTAAATATTCTGATAATTTCAGAAGACATTATGGAAGTTAACATTCCAAATTTAGTTCCGAAGTTATAATTTACGTATTACATTTATGAAGATAAAAAATGTTAAATATAGAAAAATACTCTAACTAAGAGGTAATTTAATACAAAAGTGTATAAATTGTAAAATCAATAATATAAATAATGTAACAAAAAATTGTTAAAAACACTGACTATATACTTTAACTTTTAAGTATATTTCATCATATCAGGATTGGAAACTGGTGTTTTAAATATCCAACTAAGTAACTTAACATATATAGTCTTACAGACGAAGAAGGATATTTCGTGGTGAAGAGAGATCAGAAAAAAATGTATATCTTTTTATTTTCATGTAAACAAACAATTAAACGTACTTATATTTTCAGAAGACATTATGGAGGTTTAACATTCCAAATTTAATTCCGAAGTTATAAAATTTACATATTATAGTATTAAGATTTAAAAAAATGAAACATAGAAAATACCCTAACTACGAGGTAATTAAATCCAAAAGTGTATAGATTTTAAAAGCAATAAAACAACTACTTTAACAAAATTATTAAAACGCTAAATATATACTAAAACTTTCAAGTATATTTTATACAAAATTAGCATTGTTGTGCTAGAGTTAAATATTACCTCCTAATAAAATATATGTTTTATAACCGGCTACCTGCTAAATGTACGTTAAAATTCCGGTATATAAAATATAATGTAAAAACGGTTTACTCTTGCGATAAAGTAAAGAACGTGTATGTTACTCACCAAATATCTTTCTTCAAACAATCTTGATTCAGTCAAGGCCTCCAAATGCTTACTTGATTCTATAGAGGAAATGCACTTGTATTATTATTTTAAACTTTATGAAATACATGAAATAAAACGATTTGTTTTTCGGGTACTTTGGGATTATACCGACCACACCCAGACATGAATCGTTATTTAACATTTTGCTTCTACTGATTACTAGATTAGCGTAGAAGACTATTTCGTCAGTATAAAACAGGAATTGTCTTATCGCAAACCCCTCCCCATCCTCAGACAGAGGTCAAAGTCGAGCGTCTAGTAGATAACGTGATTGCAGAGCCTCGCCGCCCGTTCAGCTGGTGCATCGCTTTGTTGTACTTTCGTGTTTTTACCTCTACATTTCTCCAAACACAAAAATTTAACAAAAACAAACATTTACCAAACTAAACTCTTTATTAAAAAAAACACTCAAAACTTGTTTTTATTCTTGATCACATTCCGCCACCCAAAATGCGAGTGCCTCCGGCCATCAGCGCGGGCTTCGACAGCACCTTCGGTGCTGCCCCGCGCTGATGTCGACGAAAGAAAAACATCCCTCGAGATAGTACCTATCAGTAAAATATCAAATTCTAGAGGGGCTAATCAGAAATATAAATTGAATTGAAATGGAAAGGCAATTATGTACCGTGCAAATCACGTGATGCCGCGCGGCCTGCCGTAATCAGGATTCTCGAGAAAGATAAGATAACAGCGACAACAATACCGATCACAATACCTGGAAATGCTTGTAAGTTTGTAATTTTGTAATTGAAGAGTTGTTTTTTCGTTCTATCATGTTTGTTTCTATAAATTTCTATTTTTGTGTTCTTCATACTGGTGTGGTCGGTATAATCCCAAAGTACCGTTTTTCGTTATCTAATAAAAATATTTTTAACCCCATCATTTAATATTATAATAACTCCAAAACATAGCGTTATCTTTAAAATTAATTTGAATAATAGGAAACTAAAATACTTTCGAAAATATTGTATACTACAGTCTCGTGTTTTGGCATTCAATGCACGTTTGAATAACCTCTTAAATAAATAATTAAATATAAAAATAAACAATTTAAACAGATGTGAAGTTACAGACTGTATTAATATAATGGAACATCTGTTACAAATTTTCCACATGTGTATATTTACTTCTTTGTTTATTTAATAGTTTTAGAGGTTATTAAAATGCTCACTAAAGACGGCTTAGTTTCCAAACACGTGTCTCTAAAGTAAAGTGGTAATAAGGTATTTACTTAGTGATTAGTTGATTATTCATGTTTTACTCAAATAGAAATTAGACATGCACAAACTGCAGTTAAATTTATACTTAACAAAAATGAGTATTCTGTATGATTAACTTTTAACACTTGAAATGTTTAAGTAGTTTAAAATACGACTTACCTGGTTAGGCATTTTTTGATGTTTGTCATTTTTCGTGATCGTAGTGGGGAAGGGGGGAACTAATGTATGTACCTAGATGTAGAATATGTATATTTTCTGTGGGCCGGTGTATTACTAGTAAGTATAGTGAGTGTTTGTGTGTGTCTAGCCGCATGTTACGTAATGTACGTCTGTATGTAGTGACGATACCGGCTCAATTTCAGTCAGTATCGTCCTCGCCGTCATGTTCCGAATGAGATAACCAGCGGTAACCCTGGATCCACCCATCCGGAGTCATGAAGGCGTCATACTCAACGCCACCCCTACGAATTTCATCGCGAATTACGCTCCAATCAATATCGGAAGCCCGGTACTGTGTTCGGCGACAACGATGAGTCCCGACACCGCGGCTCACAATTTCGACTGAAATTTGACCTTCCAAATCAATAGGCCGGAGCCGAACCTCTGTTTCCGAATCTCGCCCTGCGTACTGGAATTTAGGGGTGGTGTCCCTAGCGCTCAGCACTCTTCCGCCAACGAGCGGGTAGATTCTTTCAAGTACTGGGGCCCACCAGACTCCATATGTTTGTGTCTCTTTGTCGGTTGTAGTTATTTCGTCAAGTTCAAGTTCCGATCTGATGGTCGCTGCGTCGACCTGAGTCTGGTGGTCTACCACGCTCGTCAGGCCCGGGCCGAGTTGCGTGTGTATTTCTACGCTGCGCCGTCTGCTCCGTCTGTGTTCGCCTATGATAAAAGATGTAAGACCTAACAGGAATACGATCATATTGGCGGGTGCGGGTGTTTTCAGGTATTATTTTATGTCAAATGCAGTTCTGCGCAGAGCAAGTTAGAGACGTCTTTCCAATGTGAAAGAATAACTCAAAGTAATGGAATATCTCCATAGCAACATAAAAAAAATATTTTCTGCCAGATATAGTATATGAAATTTATTCGTTCCTATAGAAATTTACCGATTGTTACACCTTCATATGTATTTACGGTACTTTGGGATTATACCGACCACACCAGTATGAAGACCACAAAAATATACATTTATAGAAACAAACATGATAGAACGAAAAAAACAACTCTTTAATTACAAAATTACAAACTTACAACGATTATCAATTTTTAATGGAGTCAGATTCCGTTATATGCCCCCCAACGCTTAAACTTTTTTTAATGAACTTAGAACGTTATAAAACGATGTAGTTGAGTAACAGAACTAACATTCCATCAATCAACAAGCCATCTCCAGGTATTGTGATCGGTATTGTTGTCGCTGTTATCTTATCTTTCTCGAGAATCCCGATTACAGCAGGCCGCGCGGCATCACATGATTATTTAAGTTTTTTGCACGATACATAAAAACAAGTTTTGTGTGTTTAATTTTTCAACAAAGAGTTTAGTTTTTCTTTGGTAATGTTTGTTTTTGTTGAATTTTTGTGTTTGTAGAAATGTAGGGATAAAACACGGAAGTACAAAAAAGCGACGCACCAGCTGAACGAGCGGCGAGACTGCAATCACGTTATCTACTAGACCGCTCGACTTTGACCTCTGTCTGAGGATGGGGAGGGGTTTGCGATAAGACAATTCCTGTTTTATATTGACGAAATATTGTTCTACTCTATTCTAGTAATCAGTAGAAGCAAAATGTCAAATAAAGATTCATGTCTGGGTGTGGTCGGTATAATCCCAAAGTACCGTATTTACAAAATATAGTGCACTTTAGTTTTAGCTTTTGTCTTTTAATTTAATTTTTAAGTATTTTTTAGGTTTTTACTAAGGTCTATCTTAGTACATTGCAGATCTGGGAGAGTTAAATTGCCACTTCGGTATAATCTAATAAGTGTATAATATATTTTTTGTAAACCCATTTTAGCTAACACAAACAAGCTGTATTGTTTGCCCATTCTAGAGCATGCCACGTAGAGTTGACCGTATGGAAAGTATGGTAAGCTTATATCTAAACCACAAACAGATAACTTTTAACATTGAGGTTTGTTCATTGCCCATTGCAAATGTTCATCTAATTTTAAACTGAAAACTTTTAAAGTCAATTGACACATCTGTGAGTATAAAAGAGGTATGTGATAGTAATACATCTTCACCTTTGAATGTGCCATTTAAAATAACGGCGTCCATAGTGTTTTCCGTTAATAAATAATCGCATGCAGTTGTACAACCGCAGTGGGTTCAAATTACGAAGCAAAATAGCCGGAGTTCCGTACAGTTTAAAAACTCTGCTGGATAAAACTTTTAAAGTCAATTGACACATCTGTGAGTATAAAAGAGGTATGTGATACAAATATATCTTCACCTTTGAATGTGCCATTTAAAATAACGGCGTCCATAGTGTTTTCCGTTAATAAATAATCGCATGCAGTTGCACAACCGTAGTGGGTTCGAATTACGAATCAAAGTAGTCGGAGATCCAACCTTTAACTGTAAATTATACAGTAGCATGCCTGGTAAATCTAATGAGTTTTAAAACTCAAGGGATAATTACCAGCTTAGGTGTCATCACAAACTGTATCGATCGAAGTCCCCAGGAAACATATTTTGTATGTTGATATTCAATTCGTTGACGCTAAATGTTTTTTTGCTAAATTGGTTTTACAGCCACTCATGATTATTGCATCGTGTGTACATCGGGAAGATTTCGGGACTATGTGTGAATTTTTCAAATTAAAGACAATGCAGAAATCGCTCAGTAATTTGATGCATATTGTTGCATCTACAGGAAATTTTCCATCGCGGATTTTTAATAGTTGTTTGAGAATGTTTCAACAGATGGATCTCTAAGCATTTTAACGCTTTTTTTAAATTTTAGTTGTATTTTTTCAACATTACGTGAAAGTGGCCATAATTTCAAGCAGGCTTGGATTTCACTAGCATACGTTGAACGTGAAATGACAGGAAGTGTTTCTCTAAAATCACCTGAAAAGGTAAAAGAGTACCACCAAATATTTTTTTTTTTTTTGAATGTCCCGAACAACGTCTCAAGTGCGTGCTTGTGTGCTATTATGGATTCTTCACAGACTATAATTTTACATTGTTTCCACACTGTGGCCATGGACGATTGCTTTTATATGTTGCACACTGCACTACCGTATTTCAGTAAAATTAGCTAAATAAGGAATGTTTGGCCAATTCCATCTGGTGCGTTCAAAATAAAGAATCCACTTTTTTCTGTCGAAGGTGCGTGCATAATGTGGTCGTAAATGGTTGTTTTTGCGACTACCAATCGCTGCCACTACTACAGTTTTGACATGGAATTCACGAATCATATCAGTGTTCAGTAAATCATATAGGCTATTTCGATTTGATGAAGGAAAACCGAAGTGACAGAATGATAAGTTGCCCTTAATAATGCTACGATCCTCATTAGCAATAAATGCTTCACTGAACATAGCGACGCTGAATTTGATGCAAAGATTCACTCATTGAATCTTTTTGATTATCCCACAATATCTCTGGTCGAGCCTGGAAACATGTTGTGAAACACTATAGGAAATAGTAGACGAATTGTTTTTTAATGCTGCTTCAGCAAGCATAAACTTCCACTGGTTGTCGTCTTCCAGCAAGCCGAGTGCAAGGCATACAACTTTGTACCTTGGATACAGTGGTCTATTCACTTTAAACATATCTTGAAATGTCAATGGGACGGTGACACTAACTAACAACAGTCGAAAAAAAAGTACTCTGACTCCCGTGGATTGACTGTAAATAAATTATTGTACCTAGGCGTTTGATTTGTCTAATCTGGGATAAGCATCAACCGGTGTTCCTTGCTTGCGAGCCATAATAATAATATTATTTATAATAAATGCCATCCATTTCTTGTTAGAGTCCATTTAAAATAGCATGGTATACCTGAATAAAGTAATTTCCGTGAAAAGGCACCGAAAGCTAAGAAATAATGATTTTATAAACTAACTTTAGTATTCTATGCACAAGTAGGGCAATTAAAATATTCCCGTAAGGAATATTTTAAACCTAAAGTTAAATTTTTCTAATTGATGTATAAAAATAAGTTTTTTTGTTACTCGACTATGAACACCTACTACACAGTTTTTTTTAAGTATCTTAAGACAAATTTTATTCACAAATGTACAATTTTAGTCAAATTTCTGATTTATGTCTCAAACGGAAAGATATAATCTACCTTGGAAGACAGTTTGAAATCTTATCACTCCACTACTTTTAAGGGACACATACGTGTCGTTTATAGCAGAGATTCAACTACTGTTAATATATAGGGTACCGTTAGTGCAAAATGGCTACCAATGTGTAGCCATCAAAATAAGTACAACAATTATTAGCTGTTTTTTTTAAATGATTATGACATTTGGATTTTCTCCCAATTTAATTCGCTATAAAAGATTTTATTCCTCATAAAAGTTATTTAGGTTTCGAATTGATGATGTTTATTTCGAAAGTACCCATGTTAATAAAACAGATCTCAGTGTTTGAGTACCTTTACATTTCCTGTTGCTTATAAAAGGATAAAATCAAACATATTATAAGATTAATTTTAGATAAAAGTAGTCAATAGGTTGTAATTTTCGGTTATTATATATGCTAGGTATTTGGGTTTCTTAGGAATCATTCCTTGCAAATAATAAAATTTTATAACTATTTTTTATATAATTTAATTAAATGCATCAGTTGATTTTAAAATATTAACTAAAGAATTTAAATTAAAATAATTCTTCATACTATACTATGTGATTTTTCCCCTATTATTTTCTAAAACATTCGGTGACATTAACGCAGACCAATAACGTACGCCACAACAGTGCCCTGGTACATGAGCGTAATCAACTTCGCGACTTCATCGCACGTTAGTTGTGTACCAACAGGTTAATTACTGTCGACACATCAATTTATGTACTGCTCATACCGGTGTAAAAACTGGCAAGCAGCGCATGAAAGTTCTTTAGAATCCTATAATCATCATCACATGAAAGTTGTTTAGAATCCCATAATCTAGAATCATAGTGCAACCATAAATATCGTGAATTACAGGTTACAGTTTTCTGTGGTTGCTTTAGCTAGTTCGTATTGCCAGTCATGTAAACAATTATTTTAACAACAGATACAAAAGCTTGTTTATTTTACATCCGTAAGTTATTCAACAAGATAAGAGTTGTCCTTAAAATGAACAGAGTAATTTAGCGATGCTTTAAATATAGCCATTTTAACTAAATAATGTATTTATGTGAGGTAACCTAGCATACCGACCAGTAAAACTGACATTTTGGCATATGTTGGACTCAATACTTAGTATATTTTAAGGTGGGCTATAAAGAGACAAGATATAATTAGGTTGCTAACATTTCTTCCTTTAGAAGCTTTCTTGTATCATACTGTAAGAATCTGATGGATGAATGTAGATACTTTCTTTAGTTTTGATGGCTGAGCGTTAATGAAAAAACACTGTCATGGATGGCTAAAATTTTAATTCTGTTTGTCTGTTAGACTCCCTCACTTCATGCGATGTGTCCCAAGAATACAATGACAAATAGAGTAGAAATTTGGCATCACGCTTCAGAGCTGTGTTGACTAGCATTTGATAATAGGGTGTTTTACATATAAGTTACAAGGTTTTAAAGGATAACTAAGTTTTTAACGAGACCAAAAACAAACAACACAATAAACAAGCTTATGCTATCAATTGACATCATATTGTTATAAAGTAAAACATCTAGCCAAAACACAACAAGATATTTAAAATAAGATTTGTCTCATACATTTTTCTGGTATCTGTCTTTATGTACATCTCAAGAAAGAAAGGAACAGAAGTATTAAAAGGTTTTTATGCAATATCATTAAAGCCTATGCGTAATGCTTGGTGTGACGCATGATTACCTTGTTTAAACAATGTTACATAAGTATATTTTAATTCTATAATATTGGACAGCCTTTATAGAACGTTACTTATAACCTTATATATTTAGAATTAAATAGTATTTTTTCTATTTAACCACGGAATGAGTTGCTGGTCTGTCCAGTAACAGTGCGAGATGTGGACAGATAACACTTACATTACTTCGTTTAAACGTTGGAATCCATACTCTTCTTTAGGTATGAAGATCTATAAAGCCTAATGCTAAACATACATGATAAATGCAAAGGAATCAATATTAACTGTTAAAACTAACGGAGTGCATTGCAATTCAATTGAGTGTACATTAAACTGAATTATCAGCTAAAGTATTCTAGGTTTGAAACGCTGACATAAACATAAACGTGACTTAAGTGCAGATTTCTAGATTACTAATAAGGAAATGTTGTTGTGGAAAAGGCCGTAAATATTAAATATACTTATTCCTGTAAGCAATGTTTAAAGATTTAATGTAATTAGTCTACACATCATATATACTTCATCAAGGGTATACCTTCTAACGAACCAATGTTTTACCAGGAAATTTTTATTTTAACATAGACTTTTAATGATAAAAACTACTTTCCATATTGATGTAAGTAAAGATTATAACAACATTGTTTGTGAATTCGGTGCAATCTTAATTTTATACTAGTATTAAAGGGCTTTTTCAGTTACATTGGGAAGCATGACATTTTAATAATCTTTTAAACCTCAATATACAATCTGGATGACTTTGCTTTTGAAAAAACATCTATTACAAAAATTGGCAATATACTGTGAGAATTTGACATAACAATGCTGGGAATGGTTACTTACTCATTTGTTGATATCACCGATGCTACTAAAAATACTATTGTTCTTACGTTGATAGCAACCTCATTCAAAAAATATTGCGTTAGATCCTCTTGATTTACTTAGGCACGACCTAAACATAAAATGCGTATTATCTCCACACGTAAAGAAAAGATCCATAATCAGTTGTGATTTGTTAGTCTGTAAACAAAACACAAAAACCTGCTCCTTTTTTGCGCTTTCAGTTCCAAAATACTTAAATATGTGTATTTAAATTGAACGTAAAAAAGTTGGATTATGCTTATGCTATATTTAATTAAATGTAAAAAATTTACAGACAAAGTACGCCTACTTCAATCAAAAGACAACAAAGATAAATGATATAACAGTCTTTAAGTTCATAGTAAATATTAGAATAGGTACTTTGGGATTATACCGACCACACCCAGACATGAATCGTTATTTGACATTTTGTTTCTACTGATTACTAGATTAGCGTACAACAATATTTCGTCAATATAATACAGAAATTGTCTTATCGCAAACCCCTCTTCATCCTCAGATAGAGGTCAAAGTCGAGCGGTCTAGTAGATAACGTGATTGCAGAGTCTCGCCGCCCGTTCAGCTGGTTTGTCGCTTTGTTGTACTTCCGTGTTTTACCTCTACATTTGTCCAAACACAAAAATTCAACAAAAACAAACATTACCAAACTAAAACTAAACTCTTTATTGAAAAAACACTAAAAACTTGTTTTTATTCTTGATCACATTCCGCCACCCAAAATGCAAGTGCTTCCGGCCATCAGCTTCGGTGCTGCCGAAGCCCGCGCTGATGTCAAGGAAAGAAAAACATCCCTCGAGATAGTACCTATCAGTAAAATATCGAATTCTAGAGGGGCTGATCAGAAATATAAATTGAATTGTAATGGAAAGGCAATTATGTAGAGTGCAAATCATGTGATGCCGCGCGGCCTGCCGTAATCGGGATTCTCGAGAAAGATAAGATAACAGCGACAAAAATACCGATCACAATACCTGGAAATGCTTGTAAGTTTGTAATATTGCAATTAAAGACTTGTTTTTTCGTTCTATCATGTCTATTTCTATAAATGTATATTTTTGTGTTCTTCATACTGGTGTGGTCTTTATAATCCCAAAGTACCTTAGAATATAATTTGACGTATGACTGCAGTACTGTCTGAGTACTTAACATTTTCAAATATTTACAGCTACAAATATAATTTTACGAATTTAGATTTTCTTATCTGGATATTTTCTTGGTAAACAGCGTATGCAGAAAAGTTTCAAATAAGAAGTTGTGGTAATACTGCTACATGGTTAGATGCCTTCCAATAACCATATGTTATCGATAATTATTATTAAGACAGCTGTTTGTTTACATTGGTAATATTTTGGAAGACTGGATTATTGTATTCAATATAAACACACGTTTTAATAACCTGTGTATGCAAGTTTGATTTATTTTACTAGAAAATGAAAACTACCTTTTCCTATATTGGTGAGAACAACGTATCCCAAGTGATGTATGCAAACCATTTTTTTATTGTATTACGCATTTGAAGATTTACAAACGCACCTGAAGATTATTTGCGTACCGGAGAAGTGTATTTCAACCTACGATGACCAATATTAACTTCTGACCAATATGCTGAGTAAGGATGAGCAGATCAGAACAACTCCGACGGCAGATTGAACCAGTAGAATCGAGGTACGAATGGAAAGCAGCAGCAGCCGTTGCAGGTTCACGTTGTCAACGCTAGTGATCATCGGCCTGTAGTACATCGTGTTGTTGTTAAACTTCCGCCTCTTTGGTCAGACAAACCGAGCCTTTGGTTTGCCCAGACCGACTGTCCATAATTTACGAAGTCAAGAACGGTTAACTTCGTCTGAAGAACAATGCAATAGGTTATGCAATACAATTCATTACTGCGGACCCTGTCATTTAGGAACTTTTTGATTGTTGGATTTCTCGTTTCGTCGGCGTTCCTATCTAATCGAGAAGCTCAACTAACCTCTCATTTTTTTTATAATATTAAGAAGAACTTTAGATTTTTAGACAACTTTACTACATCTTGGCATCCTGTTTATAATAGTTTGATTGACTATTTACATCACCGATTAACGCTGCAGATATTGTCCACTCTGAGACCGATTGGGTTCATGCTTTGCCTCTTGTTCTTCTCGGGATTATAGCTACTTTCAAAGATGACATCAAGGGGCTACCTGAGGCTGAACAAGTTCATGAAGGAACTTCTCAGCTTGACTGATGAACTCTTCTCCTAGAATGTTAATAACAATATTTTAATGAATAAGCCATCTTACATTCAAGTTTACGAGGGTTCCTATTTTGTTCACGACCTTCTCCAGGATTAAGGATGTGCCAACCGGCCTGTTTTATCTTCAAGTAACAGGCAAGTTGCAGTTATTGAAAGAAGACCTAGCATACTTACTATGTTCTTTCAAGAATATAAATATAATCAATTTATAGAAAGCAGAAAATTAATAAAAAAGGTGACATAAATATTTCAAATGCAATAATATAAGTGCAAATTTTTTTTCAATGATGGGTTTAATTTGTACAAATCCCTGATACTAAAACAATTTTTCCAAGTTTTGGAAATAATTTGCTTTATATTGTGAAAAAATTAATGCATATTCAGGGATTTCGAGGTAGGCACCAAATTTATTGTACGTTATATTGAAATAGTCTTCCAGATCTAAAAATAAATTAATTTTGTTGAAAAATTACTTTTTTATATGAAAAATTAAAATTTATAGAAACTACAGAGAAATCTGCATAACTGATTCTTGATGAACAATAGAGTACAGTAGAATCAAACAAGTTACATTTGGTTCAAACTTGCAAGAAAAGTGAATTAAAATTGAACTTTGTTAATAACTTTGATTGAATTTGGGAAATTTCGTAATTTATTAATATTTAATTGTTGTATTGTAGATTATTAATTGGAAATTAATTGAACTATAATAATAGCTTGAGAGAGTTGTACCTGAAATGCAAAGACTTGAAATTTAAAGTACAACTATTGGAAGTTTGATTTTTTATTTTTGAATTTTGAGTAAACGTAGAAGTAAAAACTGTTATTTTAGTTATTTCCATGTGGTATTTGATTTTTATTGAAACATTTTTTTTTATTTCAGGAGAGAGCTCTGATTCTTAGTTTATATTTATTGCCAAAGGACCATTTAAAATTACTAAACGGTTGGTCAATTCTTTGTGGAAAATAGAGTGTTGAAAATTCTGAAGCATTGAACTTTTTAATTGGCCAGTTAAAAAAAACCATTATTTTTATTTAGAACTGCGGTTTTTATTTTTATTTTAGACAAACGAGATAACATTTAATAGTTAACAATTTAGTAATAAATTGTACTTAATATTTACTCGGAGCTTACCAATAATATATATATATATATAAGTAGGTAGGAAAGTGCCGATTCTAGGACACTTTTGAGCCAACAGTAAATCAAGGGAAAATGCTGTTTAAAGGACAATAAACGAATCTGTAAAATCAAACAGTAACTCACGAATGAAAAATTACCGAATCTATAGCTGTTTGCTTCTACTTTCTTGAGCTGTCTAGTCAAATAAATCTATTTGAAATGTCTGCTACGAATAAACGAAAAATCTTCTACTCTACAAAATTGATAGTAACACAGTCTTTATCTTTAATAGTCTTCTTTCCAGTAACAACCAAGTGTAATTTATCATGTTTATTCAATTCTTTAATCTTTTTTTCATCCAAAACAGTCAAAAATCTGTTCGGTAAGTGTACTTTATAATCTTCCAACTCGGCAATTATTGTAAACCCGAATTTATCTTTCATTTTCTCTAGATTCAAAATTTTGTATTTCTTATTTTCTTCTAATTCATTCAACTTCTTATATTCTTTAAATCTTAGCTCACCAACTTCATTTAATTCCTTTAGTAGCTCCATTTACATAGGAAAAAATTTGATTGTGTCAAGTTTCACTATTTAGTAAAAATATCTTTTTATTAAGGAAAAGTTATCAACTTTTAAGCTTAAAGTTGGCAATAATTTGAGATAATTCAGTAGATTTTCAGGATTTTTCAAAAAAAACTCTAATACTAGTGTGTAGGGACCTTAAAAAAACCTTGATTATCTACTGAATTATCTCAAATTATTGCCAACTTTAAGAAAAGTTGATAACTTTTCCTTAATAAAAAGATATTTTACTAAATAGTGAAACTTGACACAATCAAATTTTTTCTATATAAATGGCATGTGATAAAATATCATGTCCGTTCTGCAAAAAAGAAATTTTAAGAAAAAAATATGATCGACATTATGGTTCCAAAATCCATGCCAAAACAAAGAAATTTACGAGATAGAACTGAATTTTTTAAGACAATGGGCTAAAGGGAATCAAATCGATGGTCACGAAAAGATGTATAACATAGAAAAATTGCGTGAATTAAAGAAAAGCTTTAAGGAAGATAAAAAATATCTCAATCTATTTAATGATGAAAAAATTCAATCCATCGCTGAAAAATTGTCCATTGAAACAAACGATAAAACTAAGTCAGAAATTGACAAAACTCTTAACGAAAAACCTAAAAATATCATTGATGTAGAAGTGTTATCCTCAATACACGGTCTTTTCAAGCAATACATTTTAACAAACTTGAACGACAATTCCATGTCAATTTACAAATATCTATCAATTATGAGGCCAGAAATTAAAAGTTTAAATAGAAAAAATTTCAAGAAGAATGTTAAAAATATGAAGGGTTATCTCTCTTTGGAATGTGAATATGAAAGAACTTTAGTGAACGGTGAAACACAAACGTGTCCAATGTACTTTACTATCAAAGCAGACGAAATCTTTGACGTAAACGACTTTATTACTAAGCAATTTAATAAATTATCACATCAAAAACAGACAAATCATCCAAATAGAGGTTCTGGATGGACATTTAAAAGCTGCAAACAACTAGTTTTGAGCCTCAATAAACACGAAATTTATGAACGCAGGATCATATATCGATTTACCACAAGAAATCAAGGTAAAAAAGCTTGTGTAAATATCAAAAATGAAGATGATTTCCTGTTTTATTTACTCTATCCGATGTGCTATTGAAAAACCAAAAATTTCATCCTGAACGAGCAAAGCAATATGAAAAATTATAAATGATGAGATATTTTCGGGATTTGAACATCCAATGTCTTTAAAAGATATACAATTATTTGAGAAACGAAGTTACAATTCCAAGTACAAATATCCAAAAATGTCAATCAATGTCTACAGTTTTGATGAAAGTAATAAGGTTGTTGCGTTACAAATTTCTGAAAAATATGATGCAGAATTAAATATTGATCTACTGTATGTAAATCAAAGAAGACAAATCCCATTTTGTTTTGATAACCGATTTAAGTAGGTTAGTGAGTTCTCAAACATCCAAACATGGACATAAAAATTGTCTATGTAGAAGATTTTTAAGCCATTTCTACAAATCTGGAGATTTAACAGATCATTTAGAAATTTGCAAGCAACATGAAGTTTGTAAACCAATTATGCCATTTCCAGGCCAAACAACATCATTTACTAATTATCAAAAGAAATTTTCTCATCCTTACGTTATTTATATGGATTTTGAAAGCATATTAGAGAAGATTCCAACATGCAAAAACAATCCGCAACAATCAAAAATTTCTCATATTTTACATAAAAATTAAAGTTGAACATATATAAAGAAATATATAAAACAATCGACTACAACCAAGATTCAGAAGCATATTCCTTAAGGTTTTACTTTATATTTAGTGTCGAATGTGACCAATCGCATGTACAAACCTATATTTTATAGAGCAAAAAAATGAAGAAGATTTGCCTAATGTTCCTGCAAAATTGTTTTAAGAGCTCAATAAAATATCAAAATACATAGCTACAAAATATAATTCTAAGAACAACAAACCTATGAAATTGACTGAAGAAGAAGAAATTTCGTATCAAAATTCTAACATATGCCATATTTGTGAATGGTCTGCTTATGATGTTGAGTCAATTCAATATGGTTTTACTCCTGATAATTGGAAAGATAAGAGTTATAATAAAGTAAGAGATCATTGTCATTTAACCGGCAAATTTCGTGGTGCTGCTCATAGAATTTGTAATCTGAATTTGAAAATTCCCCAGAACATCCCATTTTTTCTGTCACAATATGTCAAATTACGATACTCATTTGTACATAAAAGAATTGGCTAAACAATATGGAAATGTTGATTTGATCGCAAACACAGATGAAAAATATATAAATTATTCAGTAAATTCAGGATATGGGTATGAGTTTGAAGATGATAAACCAAGAAAGTTCATCAAGTTTTCATTCGTAGATACGTTCAGATTTATGGCATCATCTATTGAAAAATTAGCTAAATATCTAAAGAAAGAAGACTTCAAACATACAAATCATTTTATACAAGATGGACGAATATTAAACGCAATTCTAGAAAGACAACCAAATGACGAAGAAGAAATCTTTAAAATTCTATCTGGAAAAGGAATATTTCCCTATGAATTTATCGATAGTATTGAAAAACTTGATTACACAGAAGAGCTGAAAAATTCAAGATTTCTATTCACTTTTGACAGGTGAGAGCATATCTTTGAAAGATTATCTACACTACTTGAGCGTTTGGAACAAATTAAAAGAGACAAATCTTCAGAAACATTTGTCTAAACAAACTTGGTCCAGCACATTATCTAACTGCTCCAAGTCTTGCTTGGGATGCTATGTTAAAATTAACGAAAATAGAATTACAATTGATTAGTGATTATAATATGTAATTTAATGATTGAAAAAGGTATTCGTGGAGGTATTTCTCAATGTATTAAGCGATATGTTAAAGCAAATAACAAATATTTGAAAGATTTCGATAAGACAAAGCCCGAAAACTATTTACTTTATGTCGATGCAAACAACCTTTATGGTTATGGTCTTATGCAAAATTTACCATATGGTGATATCAAGTGGATGAATCCTAAAACATATACAAAAGAAGAGTGGCAAGAAACAATTTTAGAACTCACTGGCGACGAAGATTATGGCTATATTCTCGAAGTTGATCTAGGATATCCAACAAATTTACATGAACATCACAAGGATTTGCCTCTTGCTCCCGAACATTATAAAAACAAACTTTGCACAACTCTACTGGATAAAACTGAATACGCTGTTTCATTCAAGAAATTTGAAATTTTACCTCGAGCAAGGGATGGTGTTGAAACATGTGAATAGGGTTATTGCATTCGATCAGAAGCCTTTTATGAAAAAGTACATTGATTTTAATACCAATATGAGAACCAAGGCTACAAGTGACTTTGAGAAAGATTTTTATAAGCTCATGAACAACTCTGTTTTTGGAAAATCTATGGAAAATGTGCGAAATAGATGTGATATCAAACTAGGAAATGAAGAGTTTTCAATGAAACAAGCTAAGAAAACGAACTTCAAATGTTTAATATCTTTGACGACAACTGTATAGCGAGTCACATGTACAAACAAAAGGTTAAATTTAACAAGCCAATCTACATAGGATTTTCAGTTCTTGACCTATCAAAATTGCTAATGTACGAGTTTTATGACGATAAATTAAAGAAGTTTGACCCAGATTTGAATCTGTGTTACAAGGATACAGACAGTTATTTCCTAGAATTGAAACGAGATCCTTTTAAAATTATTAAAGAAAATATAGATGACTTTGATGCGAGCGATTATCCAAAAGATCACGAATGTTTCACTACTAAAAATAAGAAGGTAATATGGAAATTCAAAGATGAGTTAAATAGCGAAGTTTTAGAAGAATTTTGTGGATTGAGTTCGAAAATGTACTCGTACAAATATCTAGACAAAAATCCAGTAAGATGTAAAGGAATTAAGAGAAGCGTTGTAAATAAAACAATAAATATCGAAAACTTGAAGAAATGTTAGTTCGAAGATAAAGAAGAATTTAGGGAGATGACAGTAATCAAAAGCTACAAACATGAGTTGTACACAGTTACCATAAACAAGCTGGCACTGAACGCTAAAGATGATAAGAGAATTGTCCTAGAAAATAAGATCGATACAGTACCGTATGGATATAAAGGCGAAGCAAAATCTGATATATTAGACGAATTAAACAAAGTAACAAAATTTGATATATAAATGGAAGATGATTTGATTCACTGCCACAAATGTAAGAAAAAAAACGAAAAATATAGATTCTAAGATTGTTCAAACTCAAAACGGATTGTATAGAATTGCAGCAAAATGTTCAAAATGAAAGACAAATAAGAGTAAATTTATAAAGAATCCTTATAAAAAACAAGTAAAGAAAAGAATTGAAGAACAAGAGATTGAAGCTAGAGAAATTCATGCACCAGTACGAAAAAAGTTTAAAAAGAGAAAAATTATAACTTTAGGAATTGACGATTTATGGGCAGCAGATTTAGTAATAATGTCTAACTATTCAGATCAAAAATGATGGATTTAAGTATATGTTAAATGTTATTGATACTTTCTCAAAATATGCTTGGTCAAGAGCTATCAAAAGAAAAAACGGCAAGGATGTTTCAAAAGCTTTCGAAGATATAGTAAAAGATGCCATAAGGATCAATCACAAACCTCCAAACCTACTTCATACAGATAAGGGTTTAGAGTTTAAAAATAAAGAATTTAATTATGTTTCGAGAAAATACAACATTAAGATTTATCATACTGAAAACGAAGAGAAATCAAGTATTGTAGAGAGATATAACAGAACTCAAAATGAGACAATGAAAGTAATTTTTGAGATTAATAAAAACTTTAAATGGATCGATATTCTTCGAAAAATCGTAAACAATTATAACGATACAGTTAACAGCACAATCAAAATGAAGCCCAAAGACGTAGATAAGGATGCAGAAAAGGAGTTATTAGAGACCGTTTTCAAGTATATTCCACTAGAAATTCACACAAAAAACTAAAATTTAAAAATCAATGATCATGTAAGAATTGTTAGTAAAAAAACAAAATTTTCGAACAAATATAAGAACAATTGGTCAAGAGAAATCTTTGTGATTTATCAAATTAATAACACAGATCCTGTAACTTATAGTATAAAAGATTTAAATAATGAAGAATTAACCGGAAAGTTTTATGAATATGAATTGAGAAAGTCAAAGCTATAATTTTTTGTATATAAATGGAGGCTGAAAAGAAATGTATAAAGTGTCAAGAATTTAAAGATTTGTCGAAGTTTTCTCAAGATAAAAGAAGCAAAGGTGGATTATACTATTATTGTAAGGATTGTCATAGTAAATATGAGAGATTATTATACGAAAAAATAGAAAAATTAAACTTTAGAAGAGAAAGAATGTTGTATTTGTAAAGAAATTAAGAATATTTCAGAATTTCACAACTGGCATTATAGTAAAGATAAAAAACAACTTTTTGTAAAGATTGTGCTAAAAGAATTATTCAAAAAAGTCAAAAGAAACCGACTCTTTGCGAGTGTGGACGAATCATTCAATGGTTACCTTATCTTCAAAAACATTTACAGACAAAATATCATAATTCGAGAGTTTAATTAAATTTAGTAACATTTTCATCGTGTAATATTTTTTTCTATATAAATGGAGTCTCAAAAGAAATGTACAACGTGTCAAGAATTTTATAATATTATTTACAAAGTGGATGAAAAAACCTCCAAATGTACAATTAGTAAAACTCCTTTAATAATGTTCGGATAACATAGGTGGTATTTTTAAACAAAACAAAAAGTAGGAACTTTTCTTGACATTTTTATTATTGAAAAATACTGATATCACTGCGTATTATACATCTAAATAATGTTTAATACATGCTAATCTAACTCTAAACATATGTCACTTACCTGTTTTTTACACAAAACATGAAGTCAAAAGAAGCAATGATTTTGTTTGAAATATTAAATCCAAGCTTACATATTATTGTATCGGTTGAGTTAGTCTTTGTTAGTACAGGTATAAACATAGATTGTTTTTTAATCTTGTTTGTTGAAGGTTTTGATTATCAAACTTTATTTTTCTGTAAATTTATACTATAAATATACTAAAAATATACTATAAACTATAAAAAACACTTTCATTTAAATAACATAATTTTAAATGGTAACGGGTGTATTTAAAGAAATTAGATCAACCAATAGCCACACAAAAACGTCAAATGATTAGTTGACTTCATAGAAATCACAAATATTGTTAAATTTTTCATTAATAGAGTAGCTATTTTTTAAAAATGGTACAGTGTGATACATAGTTTAAAAAATCGGAACTATTTTTGTCAGGAAACATAACATTATGAAAAGTAAAATATGTATTTACAATAACAAAAATAAACCTTCAAAACAAATAATTTTATTACAAACATTAGCTGTCTTTACGTTACTATCCATTCCGGCCATTTACATACGATTGGAGAATACAGTTTAATCAACGATTTTGAAGGTTTAATTATATTTAGTGAGATATACAAGGCTATCTATTCCTAAAGTTTGGATAGAATTGTCTTATAGAACTATACTTGTATTCAATAAAGAATTGTCTAATGTTTTTATATGAATAATTTTATTTCAAATAACTTTATAAACCAAATTATGACAATAACTGTATGAAACAAGACTTGTATTTTATTTAAAAATTTAAATGAAATGAAACATTCTTTATTTATACAGGCAACGTTATGGCCGCATGGCCCCTTCCACAATGGCTAGAGTATGTGTAGAAAACCTCGCTGCTATGAACTTAGAGCTAGTGTCAGGAACAGCGTAGTGTACTCAATTGTGCACCTGATGAGACAATGAGAATACTAATTTGCGTGGAGTACACTATAACATTACAATGTATATTTTGTAATGTTGTTGTGTCTGATTTTGAAGCGATGTAAATTGTTTGACGCTTCACTGAGAAGAAGTTGAATGATATAGCTATTTAGAATACAAATATTGATTTACGTTCCCAACATATAAGTAATTGTGCAATTATACCCCCTGTTGTTAACCAAGAGGTACACCAAGATACAAAGGCTGATGACGTCCACCCCTGTATTGGATGGCCCTTTGATGTGGTTGAGGGATGGCTTGGACCTTGTGGTGCTGCAGGTTGTATATGTAATCCCTTAAGATATTAGATGTGCACTCAGGACAGCTTTATTATTCTGTATGTACTTTTAATTTTAGAAAACTACATTTCTACATAATATCATTTGGTTGACGATGGTGCTTAATTCATTACATTAAAAATGATTACCGTCCATATGTTTTAGATGCCAACAAAGCAGCTTTGGATGTTACTAAGAAGAAAAGAAACCTAAAGAGAAAAAGAGAAGACAAGGAGGAAGAAGAAAGTTAAAAGTATGATCCTGGAATGTTTTAGCGTGGCTGCAAGGGGTACCGTACAGTTCTTGAGCTCTCCTGAAAAATCACACATTCTGACACGAAGGTACAACTTTTCTACTAAACCTTTTAAGCTATCTGCATGATTTTTTTGTGTATTTTATTTAAGATAATTTGCTTTTAAGTCCTTTAAAAAAATATTTTTTGTAAAAAAATTGTGTTTTGTTGGTATATTAAAAAAAAAAATCATTAATAATTTTTTTTTGTAATTAAGTTTAAAATAGATTCACTATACTTTAAAAAGCATTAAAAAAGGCATACAAAGTTTCAATGCTGCAACTGAGATAGTTTTCTTTTAAATTGTACCTAAAGTTAATACTTTTAACATGTACGGTATATGGACTACAGGGTTCCCTTTTAAAAATGATTACCGTCCATATGTTAATGCATTGTGATCAAACCTTGTTATACACATGTAGTCCAATGTACCCCTACTTTGTATACATTATTTCTATCAGAAATATTTTATTTTTACTACTTAGTTTGAAAGAATAATTTGATATAATAATGAAATAAATAAACGTTTCAATATAATTTACATGAATATTCGTTATTATATTATTATGGTATTGCATTAATAAAATGCTTAGAAAATTAATTCGTATGTAAATTTTCTTCCTCACTTATCGTTTAATTGTACATTATGGTTTGTGTACTCGTATAACAAGTATACCTCATGTGATATTTATATCATATCTTTATCAAAGTAAGAATTTGTAATATATTTTTAAATCTTCCCAACCCAGCCTAAAAAATAAACATTATGTTATTATTATAGAAGTCCACAATCAAACTTGGATGGTTAAAGTATTTATGCTGCAAAATTTGATATCATTTGAATTCTGTAAAATTCGTAACTTTGGATATTTATTATTCTTTATGTTTCACCTTCCATTGCTTATTGGTACCTGTGGGTTTCCCGTACAGGTTTTAAATCTATCTCTAACTAATCGCACTTTATAAGAGTTGAAAAATGGAATGCCTAAAACACCAACGAAGAACGTAAGCCACTGGCTTCTAAGGATATGCCGTCGCAATACAGGAATAAATCTATAGAAACTAGATGAAGGGAACTTTTGCAAACGCTGGATTGGGCCAATCATGTAACACTACGTAGGTACCAGGTTAATGCAGCCTCTCAGAGGTGGGTCCAGAAACGGTATTACATGATCTTGCTCATGCGAAACAGCTTGTTGTAAAAGGTTAACAGTTAACTAACCGGCCATAAACAAGTGACGATAAATCGATGAAAATCGACAATCTTGCAACAGAAGTCGGAAAAATCTACATTCAAACCAATTAATTAATTGCAAATTAATTTTATAATTATGAATATACTTTTATTTTAATTCCTAACTATCGTACGTTAATATGGAACTTACACGCGTTAGCATATGATTCATTCATAATAAATAACCTGAGCATAACGTTAAAGTTGTATCAAGAATCTACCTATAATATTCAGTGAATTCTTAAACCTGAGAGTGCACTGAATAAAACATCGGTCTGTCAGTCCTGTGAGACAACTTGGTGCTCGCTCTAGAGTCAGCAGTAATGTTACCTGCAATCCTGAATTTCTTGAACAACATCTGCATGTTAATAACACGGAAAATAAGCGTACTCTTTATTATGTACGACAATGATGAGCATTAAAATCTAGAAATCATTAAGTTACAACATTATATTTCAATATAGAGGTATGATAAAGTAAATTGAGCCACGTGGACGAGGAGAGGGAAGAAATGAATTCTGGAAGGGTTTCATCCAATTACTTTGCGGATGAGATCATTCTGTGTAAATTGCAATAACTTGAATTCCGTGACTCCCCTTGCGTATATTATAAACACTACATGTTACTTTCTCAACTCAACGTATGAAAAAAGAAATATATAACACAATTCTTAGTATAAATTAATTATCTATTCAAATAAGTACAATAATATTTTGCTTATAATTGATTTTTACTTTATTTATATTAAAAAATATTAACAATATTGATTCGATTTATTGTTCGTGGAAATAGTGGCAATTAACTATGCCATATTTATATGACTGCAGCCTATTTCCAAAAATTATAAAAATAACCTCATTTCATAATAATTCATTTTTAAATAAATAACATCCAAAATATAGCCATCTAATAGCAAGTGATAATTTATAACCATTAGTTTTTGTTTATATAAATGGAATCGCTACTAAATTATTAACAGTCTAATCTTAAATGTTGTCCTAGAAAATATACTAAACGTAATATGGATTTTCAAAGATTATTACTGATCACATTTATGAACAATAAATAAGTTATATTTACTATAAATATCCAAAATATCGCCTTTCTTCTTTATAAAATAACCTGTTATCTTTCTTTGCGTAAATAATTACTTCACATATAAAATAATATTTTGGAATGTATTCAGTTTGAATGGTAACTTAATCTTAATTTGTATATCATAACTTTGGGGCACTACTTTAACTTCCATTCTACTTTATAAATCAAAAACCTGAAGTTCTCTAAATTTTTCAGGCCAGCGAAAAACGTTTTTAAACTAAAATTTAAGACGTTTAATCAAAATTTAACTGATGCATTGATGATAGTTTAGTAGTATAAGCCTATTTCCATGTAGATTTTCTCAAATAAGTAAAGGTGAGATAGTGTTACGATACGTTTAGGCTACAGTTACGTGGGACGTCTCGCTTGTGGATACACTCTTTCATTATTTAATGTTAGTAGCAAAGTGTCAAACGAATTAAATGTGATATTAGTTATAGCAAATATAAGACAAACATTATACCATCAACTCCTTTAAAACTGCTACAACCCGCTCTTCATCATAGGCTTCCCTGAGGTTGTATGCAAAATTTCAAGTCTCGAGATTGTTTGTTCTTTAGATGTACAGTAGATAGACAGACTGAGAACAGCCAGATATAATTATTTTACTAGAACTAGAACACAAAATAAAAAACTGCACCATTCTAGTTATTGTTAGAGTTCAATTACGCTCAGCCATATCCATCCTTAGTACATTATAGAAACCATTCTTGTAGATTCAGTAAGCTTATGCTATAATATTGAGGTAGCCTATTTATATAAAGTCTTTCTCGAATATTTTGTGGATAGTTTTGTATTTAATTTCTTTGATTTTGGACTTTTCATACGGTTTTTACAAATTCAGCCTCTTATTTTTACAAACTTTTAAAATCTTAAACTTTATTGTTTTTAAAGCAATCCGCTTCACAAATAAAACACGTTTATCAATAGAATAGTAGCTTAGTATAAAAGATGCTTGAAGATTATGAGATGAAATCAATATTTACAGCATGTATTGAAAGATCATAATACATACTGCGACTTTTAACATGACATTGGAATACGTCATATGCAACTTTCAACTGCTACATATTAATGGGATTGTAGTTAACTCTAACTGCGCTTGTGTTCATTGTGTTAATTTATGTCTGTTATTGATTACCATTTGCTCTACAACGATGCACTTTATACATAGCATAAAATTAATATGCACTTTAAATTGTTTACTTGTACATTGGTTGTTTTACCATTCACTGTAAAATTCCTTAAAACTACAAAAATGTTGTTGTTTATATAAAGAAAATGTACGTAGTTTTTCTTTAACTATTTATTTTTTTTTCTTAAACCAATGTATACTGTTTTTGAAGTCCACTACGAAATAGTTTTTCATAAGGCCACTATGTTGTAAATCAAGTAAAAGTTTATGAATAATACAGCAGACTGCGAGTTACTGTACGTAACCCACTTTACTGAGCATAACAAATTCTAGCGAGAGAAAATGTTCCAGCTAATATCTAATGTCGTTAATAAGAATCGTTAATAATAATTGTAAACGGCGAGATGAGAAATTCTACACAACTCAAAGAGCGGTCGGGTGGAAATGCCATTGCGCTGAGTCAACTCAGAGAGAATAACCTACGCTATGTCGGTATTCTAAGGATATGTTTCATGGTATTATTCGTAAAGTATTAAAGCTTCTCGATACCTTTAAAGTGTTGTTTTGATGTTAAATATCACAATTAGTTTTAGAGTAACACATACCAAATACCACTAGAACCTTTCTAGGCCCAATAAAACTTAGTATTAGAAGTATATATCAATTAAACTTTATGGATCATTAATTACTATATAAATATATCTCAAATATTTAATCCTTTCTACTTAGTACATTGTACTCGGTGCAATAAAATTAAACGTACATTTTTCAAATTATTTCATATTATATAGGTAATAATGGTTATGCGTTTTAAAATCAAACGAATACTAAGGGTTAACTAGATTAAAATTAGCATGAATATCTATTTTTAAGCATGTATAATTTTCCAAAGCAAAGTGTTTTTTCTAATTATTATTTGTATTGGTAAACTACATAGCTTGTCTATAATTTATAAATTAAATTTTAAAAAAACTGGTAAATTATTTGTTATTTGACAAACACTTTTATTTAATTGTGCTAAAATAAAAAAAATTCTAAACTTAATTAACCGTTATATTGTGTATACAAATATAACTGAACCAATACAGGAGGCTCGCAGACTATATTGAGGCAGATGGTTCATTAATAAATATCAGATGGGTTGTGTGAAAAAAATTAGGGAATTATATAATAATTATTGTAACTATCGTAATGTTTATATCGTTTTCCACGTTTAAAAATAATTACGTGTGAAAGAGGCACAAAATTCAATAAATAAAAACAACACAAAACGTTCCTACTAAGCGAAGAGCTCTTGAGCTTTATAATGGGAAGTGGCGCTGGCGTGTCAAATTAAACAGTGACGCCTTTTATATGCATTTATACAATGCATATAACACAAAATCAATCAATCCTATATAACAATGCAATGTATATTTACAATGCAATCCTGCGAAAAGCACACCTTTTCTGTATCGTATAAGAATCATACTTTAAGTCAAATTATAATGGCCATTTATGTGTTTAAGTCGATAGTTCATTAATTATCAAGGGCTGGTAAACGTTTTTACTCCGCTCCGATTAATATCTGTTACAATATCAGGGCTATCGAAGCTAATTTATTATGTTTTTTAGATTACAGGTTTATTTATCGTGCTCAATTTATTGACAGTTTTCACTAATATAGGGATTTTAAATCATTCATACAGAGTAACTAATTAAAAATTGTTCAAACTAACTGATTTTCCAACAGATTTCCGAGTAGATTACACATACCTAGATGAAAATATAGTTTTATAAGAAACAATTTGTTTACATACGTTATGAAATTTATAATAGTATGTTTGTAACAATACTGAAACTACTTTTTTGGTGCATATTATATTAGAAATTTCAGTTTTGTATAAGTAAGGTTAAAAGTGAAAAACGCGTATTTGAACTTATTGCCCTTTTAAGGTTTAGGAATAGTGTTATGGAGTCTCTCAGTTACCGGAAATAATTGGGATTTAACTTTATGATTTATTATTGTACTATCAAAAAGTTTCAGTAAATCCTTGTTTTAAAATATTCCTCCAATCTAAATCAAATTTTTCTGTATTTGTGTCAGAAAAGAAAGCAACAATATTAAGTAGTTACATTATAATCCAGAACGTTAATAAACTAAAGAAGCGTAACTGTAAATGGTTTGACACAACTATTACATATTTAAGATACATAATGATTCCATTGCCTTATATCAGTTTTTAAAGTTCGACTTAATTAATTTTGGTTTGGTTTTGATTTTCTACGGAGCAGCAATTATAATTAAATCATGAAATATGTATTATTCCAATATTAGAACAGCTAAACTCATGTTTATCTTCAATAATAAGTAAAAAATATTATTTATAAACTTTATTTTGATTCTATGAGATCATTTTCTTTAAAGGTGAAAGCTTATACTGACTAGATTTTACATATATGTAGTATATTTACTTCTTGATAGACTGTTGCAATATAAGACTATAATTAAGTAAAAGCAATAGGCTTATGAATTAACTTATAATATATGTCTAAAAAAACTATGCAAACTTCTCATTGTATAAAATACAAGGATACACGTGATAACAACTAAATGTCAAACAGAGCGAGACATGAAAACTTTTGCAAAAATATGTAACGTATAAGCTTCATGCCACAAATTAGATTAGAAGGTAGCATGTTACATCATCTACTTTCAAGATATGCATTACTTCGTGTGGAATTGGTTGCATTTGATTACTTCTAGATGTGCTTTATGATTATATTTCACAATAATAAACGTTTTTAATAAATATAGTTTCCTACTTTTACATTTACATTTCTCAAATTTTGCACTTCATTGCTATAATAATTTAAAACATATTTATTTTTAGACTAGCTGGTTATTTAAACCCTACGAGACATGTTACTATCCCCAAACTGACAATACTGGAGAAGGGAAGTCTTGTCACCTGTCACGTGATGAGTGGGTGAGGTGAGGTTAGAGTTGAGAACAAACTTTGCTAATATACCTTGACAGGTGGTGGTGGTAAGTTATAATTTAATTAGTGTATGACAAATAAAAAAGCACTCCCTGGAAAACGCTCACAAACAATTGTTAAGTAACAAGTTGCTGCAATTTTCATCTACTTGTTTGTACTATTTGTTCGTAAATAATTATTTATTATGGACCCTACAGCGCTTTTTTAAATTCTTGTTGAGGTCATTACGTCTATCTGTGCGATAACTCTTTATAGAAATTACCTCAAGATTTAGACTTGGTACGTCTGTTTTGAAGCTTTTGCTATACAGGAAAATTAAAATTTAATTAATAAATAATGACGGGGGAAAATATATAAGAAAATTATTGAGTATATACGTAGATTTATCAAAACACAAGTCTTATAAACATTTTATTTTTTAAAGAAAGGGTCCACGAAGGTAAGAATGTACAAAAAGACAACTTTGATAACAGGTTACAACAGGGGTTGAACAGTTGACAATTAATTTCTCAATTTTTTGTGATTAGAGAGTCAGAGGCCAATCAAGGGCGTTGGTTGATGACTTGATTTGGGGCAATGAAAGGGTTGGTATAAAACAGCGGCCTGCAATTCTTGGCTTCTATTTTGTGTGTTCAGAGGTTTTTATTTGTGGTGCTCCCTGTTGTTCTTTTTATACCAATGTGGGAGAGATAATGCGTAAGTATAAGTTTTATAGGCCATTTAAGATTTTCAAATGGGAAATTTTTTGAGAAGTAATGTTAGCTCTCTTTTAGAGTAAGTACTGTGTTATTTTAATACAAATGAAATTAGGAAAATTAAGAGATAAAAAATGTATTAACGGAAGTTTACACAAGAGCACAAGTTGTTACAAGATTTATTCAAGTACAGTTTTCAATTACAATATTGAAATGTTATTTTCAATAGACAAGTGATATATCACATTCACAATACATTTAATACATCAACATATAAAGTTTTCAGTAATTTAATTGTACATAAATATAGTTTATAGTAACATAAATTAATACACATGGTACTAAGAAATTCTTATCAAGATTGTAATTACGTTTTATTTAGCTTCGCTTATAATAAGGAAAAGCACATTTAATGTTGAATATAATTATAATGTTTGAATTTCATATGAAAGTTACAATTTTAGTTCTAGTTTAATTTTGATTGAAGAACAAACTTTCATTTATTCTAGTTTATTTATAAAAAAGCAAACCTTTTCTGAAAATACGAGAAAAAAAACAAGTGATTGCGTAAGTGTTTGGTGATTAAATCTAAATATTTAAGTTATGTAAAGAGTATTTTATAAAACCTTAATTGTAATTTTATAGTCCTGTTATAAAAAAACATAACATAATATTTTAAGTTTAATATACTGGGGCCCACCAGACTCCACATTTTGCGTTTATTCTTTAGTTGCAGCTAAAAATCATGGTCAAGGTAAGGTCTGATTGTCACTGGGTCTACCTGAATCTGGTAGTCTACCACCTTCTCAGGCCCAGGCCGAGTTTTTGTGTGAAGTTTCAACATGTAGGCTTCTTATAATAAAATATACAAAACGTTTACTTAATCACTAAAAAGTCAATGCAAACTGTACAATTTTTAGATAAAGTCTTAAATTTCCTTACACTATAATTGGGACGCATACGTTACTGTTATCTTTAAGTACTATGCAGTAGAAGTTTTAAAGCAAGTAAGTTAAACATTTATACTATCCAGTGAAAGAGTCTACGCGCTGTCGTGTCGTTAATATTCCAATTAGTATTAAGATTCGGTGATATATCTATAAAAATCCTAAAAATCATTATATAAATCATGGTATTTAAATGTACCTAGATAACTTTTATTTTATAAATATTAAGAAATTGTTTTGTATATACCAGATGGTTAGCTAAATAAGTTTGGTTAAAATAAGATTTGATTTTCTCTATTTTCCATATTTTTAAAGTGCACACGTTGTGAAAAGTACTTCTTGACCAGATTTGTCTATAGAATCGTGAACATAGTTTTATGTATTAATAATGAAATATATATTAGGTGGCAGTTACAGAAGCCTATAACTCGATTAAATAGAAAACATTTATTTATATTTAACCACCACTGGCATAATTAATTCCTTTTATGGAAGAGAAGAAAGGTAAAAAATTGTATTTGATTTACAACAAAGAAGCATGTTACACCTGAGAGCAGTAGTAGGAGAAATATTGAGGTGTTAAGACACGTAAGCGTAGTCCTTTTCCTCACCAACGTACAGGCCGACCTGATTCTGCGTTTATCAAACAACTTGATTAGTTCAACTTTTTCATTTATAATCCTAAAATGTATAATTCTCTTAAGGGCTGTAAGGTATGGACCGCTTAGGAATTTTTAAAATAAGGTAATAAGATTGATATTTCTAAACACAACTACCAACAGAATGGGAATTGAACCAGCCGACGGCAGGTAGTGATCATCCTTGTGATCCACATCGATGTTTGTAGGAAAATACAGAATTTATAACCAATTACAGTTTTTAAATCCCCGAAATATTTTTGTAATCGGATACTAAATTAGAATATTATTAATAAATAATCTTTATTCTTGGCACAGCGAATCCAGGCGTGACGTAGCGAGGACTTTACATGCACGAGCATTTCTCAACAATTCTATCATGGCGCACACTTTAAAAATACTCAAAATAATATATTTATATTTCTTACATACCTTCGTATTGGAAGTGACTTATTAAGGATTAGATAAGATTATCTTTCAAATACTTGATGAACTTTTAAAATTTATTACTAGTGCTATATAGAACTTAAAATTTTAAAAGGAGTGATATACTACTTACGCGAGAATATTATAGTGTTCTATTACAATATTAAACGTTTAAAATTTCTCATAAATCACTACAAGTTTAAATTTAAATAAAAGAAGTCAGTTGTAAGCATTAAAATGTTTCTCGTAAAGGAATAATACCAACATAAATATGAAAATAATCATTGTTCCTGCTTATGTAGTGTAAGACTTTTTAGAGTTTTAGATAAATGTAATGATTCTGAAAAAAGCAGTGGTTATTTCTTTAACCTTGCTTACCCTGACTACTCATTTATTGTCTTGTGGGTTAAAATCTAGAGATTCTCATTATGGTTTTAATCTACTGTAGTTTTTAAAAACGTTTATATCCCTAGAAATACTAAGATCTAATCAAATCAACATCATGATTAATACATCTTCATTGTTGTATTGTCTTGCAAGGATGTTGAGATGTTATTGGACCGGAGTATGCGATTCTGGAATTAGTTGATTCACGTAGCGTTTGAATATTTAATAATCTGTGGTATGTTTAATGTTCTAATTGTTATTTATATTATTTTACTTTGTTAAGCAATTTGCAATTGCATCTTTAAATGTCTTAGATTTTCATTGTTCGTTGTGGCATTTCCGTTTAAATTATCATCATAAAGTTTGCAATCCACATTCTAATTCAAGTATAGATTAGAACTCAAACAAACAAACAATTGATAAATGATATAATTTTATTTTAAAAAATAAGTTTTAGCTTTAAATCTATTACAAAAAATGTAATTATTGAATTTTAATGGATTCTTGAACATCTATAATAACTAATCCGCTCGGAATCGGCTTTTTTTAATATTTCTTAAAAAACATATTTTTCATTATAAATAATTTTTATGTTTACCTGGACGCTTGCTGTTCTCAAATCAAGAAATATTTAAATATTAAAATGTTATGGAACTTAATCTAACTATTTCATTATTTTTATTACACCATTACACTTTACACTAAAATTGGCATATATTAATTTAATTCATCTTTGTTGCTCAACTTTACTAACATTCTGATATGAAAATCCTCTGAAAGGACTCGCCTTGAAGGAATCGTACTTCGCTTGTCCCTTTTAATATAGAAGTGTTCTGTTGACAGTAAATTAACTTTATCAGATATATATTTTGTAAATCCTGTTTAAGAGATAAATAAAGTCCAGTATTATTATTGTGTAGGCTACATCTACACATATATAAGGTTGTATTGTATTGTACCTTACGTTAAATACCAAACTGTAAGTTGTGTTGTTAATACACTATTTTTTATGTTATTTTGTTCAGGAAACAAGATCTTCCGGGATTTTTGTAACGGTCAGTGATAAAAAGTCAGTAAATACTACTGTTACTAGTCAGTTTTGAGACCTGCAATTATTTACATATTTGTTATTTAATCTTTTAAGAGGTTATTAAATTGCGCACTGAAGATTTCTTGATGTCTTTAAAGTAGCTTTTTAAAAAGTATTTACTTAGTTATTATAGGTTATTCAAGTTTTACTCAAATATAAATTGGACATTCACAAACTGCAGTTAAATGTATGCTTGTCAAACGTAAAAGTATTCTGTAGGTATGCTTAACTTTTCACACTCTAAATGTTTAAATAGTATAAAGTACGACTTAACCCGGTGAGACATAGTTTGCTGTTTGTCAATTTTGGGATCGTAGTTTGGAGGGGAAGAAACTTGTGTATGTGCCTAGATGTAGATTATGTACGTTTTATGTGGGTTTTATGTGTGTTACTTGTAAGTATAATGAGTGTTTGTGTGTGTGTCTAGCCGCATGTTACGTCAGGTACGTCTGTATGTAGTGACGATACCGGCTCAATTTGTCAGTATCGTCCTCGCCGTCATGTTCCGAGTGAGATAACCAGCGGTAACCCTGGATCCACCCATCCGGAGTCATGAAGGCGTCGTACTCAACGCCACCCCTACGAATTTCATCGCGAATTACGCTCATATCAATATCGGAAGCCCGGTACTGTGTTCGGCGACAACGATGAGTCCCGACACCGCGGCTCACAATTTCGACAGAAATTTGACCTTCCAAATCAATAGGCCGGAGCCGAACCTCTGTTTCCGAATCTCGCCCTGCGTACTGGAATTTAGGGGTGGCGTCCCTAGCGCTCAGCACTCTTCCGCCAACTAGCGAGTAGATTCTTTCAAGTACTGGGGCCCACCAGATTCCATATGTTTGTCGGTTGTAGTTATTTCACCAAGTTAAAATTAAGTTTGTTTAGTAAGAATGTCGTCTCATTTAACCTAATGTAAAATTTGTCATATTATCGGTACCAGTTATTTTAAAATACTGTTGCAGGAAAGCTAAACATATTGTTATGACTCGTTAACTAACTGTTATGCTACTAAAATAGGTAATAGATGTTAAAATATAGGTATATATATATCGCAAAATTTTATGAAATTCTTTACCGATATATATATATATATATATATATATATATATATATATAAATCTTGAGTCACGATGTATGTTGCCAATAAACTCCAAAACGACTGAACCAATTTCAATCAAATTTCACATGTATCCGTAATTTAGTCTAACTTAGAAGATAGGATAGTTATTATCTGAATTATTCGCTTATGTCGTGAGTATAAACGAATAAAATGTATTAATTAAATGTTTATTAAGCAAGTGTTTATTTACTATTTAGTTTTATGAAGTGCTCATAGATGGCGGTTTAATTCATTTATCGATCAAATTCTTCAATATTGTTTGACATCTAAGTTGCATATACACCCAATAGATAGCGCTGTGTTTCTGTTTTTTAGAATATAAATTCTACAACTTTATTCCACGTAATATTTATTTATATTCACGACATAATCGTACTTATTTTAATTGTTTGTGACTGATATTTTTATAATTATTCTGTGTATTATGTTACAATATTATTATCATTGTTAACAGATAAATTTTTTGTACTACTTTTATTAGAGAATTATTAAAGTCTTGGCACCAAATTCGAATCAAAGTCTCAAAATCTGGCGATCAAATTCTATCGAGTCGCCATCTCTGATTAGAATGTCCAAAGCTTTAGTATCTCATTCGCTCTCGAGATCTGCTCTGAATCTAAATAAAGCTCTCTCTCGAACCTTCGAGAGTCACTATTTCGAACAATCGATCAATCGATTCTTCTCGAAGCATGCGCACTAGAACGTTCGGGAAATTCAAGGCCCAGATATAAATACTGGCGTCGAGTGTCCACTGCAGTTCAGTTCCTTTTTAAACGAGTAAATACTATCTCCCGGAAAGATACTTTATTTTGATTTTTAATCTGATAATTGTTAATTAATACATTCATTAATTTCGATCTAATTTATTAATTTATTTCAATTATAAATATTTTCAGTTTCAAAATAATGCCGCGGAAGAAATCTAACCTCAACAATCCGTGTAGCAGAAAGGTACGACTCCAGCGCGCTCGGCGAGCTCGAGAATCAGAAGAAGAAACTGCAGCAAGAAATGCAGCTCAACGAATTAGAACAGCAAAAATTCGTAGTCAAGAATCTCAAGAACAGCGTAATAAACGTCTGCGACAAAATGTATTAAGGGCAAGAACTGCGCGACAACAGAATATAGCCAGATTTAGAGAACTCGAAAGAACGAGGCAACAAACCAGTCGTGTATTAACACGTGCATCATTCTTTCGCCTTGCGTTTGAGTATGAACCAAGACATTAATTACTCGGCACATTCTAAAATTGCAATTGGTGCGATGGATAAAATATGTCAATATTGCCACGCGTTAAAATTTCGAAATGAAACAACTGGAAAAATTGTACTGCCACTTCTTCCTACTCCACCAGAACCTTTGGAAATCACTTCTTGCTGGTGAATCAGACGATTCGAAATTATTTTTATGTAAGACACGTAAATTTAATTCTTGCTTTCAAATGACATCTTTTGGTGCAACTAAGATTTGCGATTTAACATCTGATGGACGTAATTTTTGAAACGACATTCAAAATCCAAGGCCAAGTGTATCATAAGATTGGGTCACTAATGCCAATGCCTGATGAGGATTCAAAATTTCTTCAAATTTATTTTATGGGCAGTTGTGAGGATCGTGTGTGACAACTAGGTGCCTGCATAATTTCATAGAAGAAGCACAAGAAAGAGCAATTGTGGAATCGTTGGAAGTTTTTTTTCGAAAATTATAATCATCTTATTCAGCTATTTAAAAGGGTATCACCACAATTAATAAGTGAAAATTGTCAAATTGTCATCAAAGCCGATAAAGTACCATCCGGGGAACATGCTGGCAGGTTCAACGCGCCAACTGTAGATGAAGTTGCTATTATTATGGTTGGTGATCCATCTAACCACAGAGACATTAGAATTACACGTCGAGATAGAATTGTTAGTGTAATTTCGGATATACATCGTTCATATGACGCACTTCAGTATCCTTTGATATTCTGGCAAGGGCAAGATGAAATATCACATCAACATCAAACAGCGTGATCCAGTCACTGGTAATGAAACAAATAAAAAAGTTAGTTTCAATGAACTACTATGCGCACCGATTGATGATTAGATTTAATCAAGACAATTATATCTTACGATATCGTCAGCTGTACCATCAATACGTTGTAGATATGTACGCTAAGATCGAAAGTGAACGTTTACGATTCATTAGATTCAATCAAGCTAAATTACGATCAGAGGAATACATCCATTTACGAGATGCTATTATCGGAAACGTCGACGAAAACTTAAGCATCAATGATATTGGAACTGTATTTATTTTTACCTTCAAGCTACATAGGCAGTCCACGGAATATGCAAGAATACATGCAATATGCTATGGACTTACGTACGTCATTATGGTCGACCTGATTTGTTCATTACATTTACGTGTAACCCAAATTGGGAAGAAATAAAAACTTTGTTATTATCAGGTCAACAATCAATACATCGCCATGATATCGTTGCACGTGTATTTAAACAAAAATTGAAATCTATGATTGATTTAATCGTTAAATATTCTATTTTTGGTAATACGTGTTGCTGGCTGTATTCTATTGAGTGGCAAAAGAGAGGTTTACCTCATGCTCACATTTTGATTTGGCTTGAAAATAAAATTCGTCCAGAAGAAATAGATCAAATAATTTCTGCTGAAATTCCGGATTCATCAACTGACCCAGAGTTGCTTGAGGTTGTTACCAGTCAGATGATCCATGGACCATGTGGTACTTTTAACATGACGTCGCCATGCATGGAGAATGGAAAATGTAAGAAACGTTTCCCAAAACCATTTACGAATGATACTATTACGGATATCGATGGTTATCCATTGTATCGCCGTAGAGGACACTAACCATGGTGGCCGTACATTTAATATGCAAATGTCAAATTCTACAAATCAAGTTGAAATTGATAATCGGTGGGTTAGTTCCATACTCACCACTGCTTTCCAAAACTTATAAGGCTCATATTAATGTCGAGTTTTGTAGTTCCGTGAAATCCATTAAGTACATTTGCAAATACGTTAATAAAGGAAGTGATATGGCCGTATTCGAAGTACAAAATATTAACCGAAATGACGAAATAACACGATACCAAATGGGGAGATATATTAGTAGTAACGAGGCTATCTGGCATATTTTTAGTTTTCCCATACACGAAAGAGATCCTCCTGTTCAGCATCTTGCAGTACATCTCGAAAATGGTCAGCGAGTATATTTTTCTGAAAAAAAATATTGTCCAAAAAGCACTTCAGCCACCAAAGACGACTTTAACTGAATTTTTTTACTTTGTGTCAAAAATCTGATGTGTTTGGCCAATTCGCAAAAACATTATTGTATACCGAAGTTCCATGCTATTTTACGTGGAATAATGTAAGCAAAAAATGGGAACCACGTAAAAAAGGAACACCACATCCATCAATACCAGGTTTATTTAAAGCCAAGACATTGGGACGGCTTTACACTGTACATCCCAAACAACGTGAATGTTTCTTTTTGCGTTTGTTGTTGGTAAATGTTCCTGGACCAAACATCTTTTGAATTTTTGCGCACAGTTAATGGTCGCGTGTTCAATACATATCAAGATGCATGTTGTGAATTGAAATTATTGGAGGCAGACAATCATTGGGACTTGACACTTGCTGATGCAGCGTTAACATCCACACCCAATAGTATGCGTCAACTATTTGCAATAATCTTGACGACATGTTATCCAACACATTCATTGACTTTATGGGAGAATTATAAAAATTATATGACTGAAGACATCCTGTATCGAGCCAAACAAACAAATCAATGTCCAAATCTAGATTTCACACCAGAGATGTATAATGAAGCATTAGTGTTGATTGAAGATTTATGTATTTTAATTGCAAATTTACCACTTAGTCATTATGGTATGCCAGCACCTAATCGTCCGGCCACTGACTTATTAACACTGATTTGCAACGAGAAAACACATTACAATGAAATTGATTTAGCTTCAATTATTGCGAATAATGAGCCATCATTGACAACTGAACAAGAAAATATTTATAATCGAATTATAAGAACTGTTGATGCTAAACAAGGTGGATTTTTTTTCTTAGATGCACCAGGTGGAACCGGGAAGACATTTTTAATATCATTAATCCTTGCAGAGATAACGGTCGCAACAAAAAATTGCATTGGCAATTGCATCGTCAGGCATTGCTGCCACATTACTAGATGGTGGACGAACAGCACATTCAGCATTGAAGTTGCCATTAGACATTCACAAAAAACCAAATGCAGTGTGTAACATAAAAAAAAGTGGAATGGCTTCAGTGTTGCAAAAGTGTGCAATTATAATTTGGGATGTTTGTACAATGGCCCATAAGCATTCACTTGAAGCATTGGATAGAAGTATGAAAGATTTGAAAGGCAACGATAAACTTTTCGGTGGTACTGTTTTACTATTGTCTGGTGACTTCCGACAGACATTACCAGTTATTCCTCATTCTACTTTTGCCGACGAAATTAACGCATGTCTAAAACAATCGTTTTTATGGCGAAACGTCGAGACTCTTCGATTGACCTTGAATATGCGAGTACAAATGCAAAATGATCCATTGGCACAAGTATTTTCTAAGCAATTGCTGGATATTGGAAACGGTGAAGTTGAACTGTATCAAGATACTCAGTATATCAAACTACCAGATAATTTCTGCACTGTTGTTGAGACGAAAAGTGAACTAATTGAGAGTGTCTTTTCCGGATATATTAAATAATTATTTAGATCATGATTGGCTCTGTAATCGTGCTATTTTAGCAGCAAGAAACGTTGATGTCGACAAAATTAACTTCCAGATACAACAATTATTACCCAGTGATTTGATGCCTTTTAAATCAATCGATACAGTTGTTGACGAAAACGAAAGCCGTAAACTTTCCCACCGAATTTTTAAATTCTCTGGATTTACCAGGAATGCCACCACACAATCTGCAATTAAAAATTGGTTCACCAATTATTCTTCTCCGTAACTTAAACCCGCCTAAATTATGCAACGGTACACGTTTAGTTATCAAGAGGATCACTGGAAATATTCTTGAAGCAACAATTTTGACTGGAAAGTTTAAAGGCGAAATCGTCCTGTTGCCGCGAATTCCATTAATAGCGTCAGAATGTTCAATACCATTCAAAAGGCTTCAATTTCCCATTCGTTTAGCATTTGCGATGACCATAAACAAATCGCAAGGTCAAACAATATTGACTTGCGGTTTAGATTTAGAAAATACGTGTTTTTGTCATGGACAACTGTATGTGGCCTGTTCACGTGTGGGAAAGTCATCAAATTTGTTTGTATTAGCAAAAGACAGATTAACCAAGAATATTGTGCACAAATTAGTATTGAGATAATTGTCAATTTTAATAATTTAAGAAAAAAACTTTAAATCAAAACAATTGTTCAAAATCAATGTTATCTACCTCATTTATAGATTTAGATTTTAAATTATTCTCAGCTTTATTAGTGAATAATAATTTAATTGTATTTAGATAATGAGTAAAATATTAATTTAATCTATAGTTACTGAGCCACAGCAACGCGTGGCCGGGTCAGCTAGTATATATATATATATTAGCTGACCGAAAAAGATTGTTTTGTTATAAAGATTCTTTTTTTTAATTTAAGAAGAAAGAAATGAATAAATAAAATAAGTATGTAAGGATGTGGTGCATGAGTACAAGAAGCATAGAGAGCTGTATCAAAAACAATATTGAAAATAAAAAACTAAGAATATAAAAAATCTAAGTTATTCATAAATCATTTGTCCTTTGGTTATTATTTCAGGGGACTATATTTGTTATTAACACTGTGTATTGGTGGTGTTATGACAAACATGGTGGTGTTATATCACGTAATAAACAACACAAAGACAGATTTATAATACCATAATACCAAATAATAAATAATATACGTTACACTAAGTTAACTACGACCTGTCGCCCTGAATCAGCGCAAAATAATCAAATCGCGCTTAACCGAGTCTATTGCTGGTATGTCCGTCATCATTGTCTTTGTTATAATTTCTGCAATTTGTCTCTCCTTGTAATAGACAAAGTGGTATCCATCGTCTGTTAGAATCGTCATTTGTTTGTTTCTTTAACAATAATTGATATTTATAATAACATGTTTTTTTGTACGAAGTCAATTAGTACGAAACAATCATCGTTTTAGATGGTAGGCGCTTTGGGCAATGAAAGGCACTTGTAACTGAAAACCACATTGTACTCGTAATAATAGGAACTTTTACTAATGGCCGACACGATGTTCTAAAGTTACCTGATATCGTAGTGTATTCTCTTCTCACCCTATTTTATAAAATATATAGATTTGTATGGAAACAATGAAACTAATAGCCAATTTTAAACGAAAATTAAATTAATGTCTTCAAACTTTTATTAGATTTTTGAAGTCTCTAATCCAGCTGCAACCCCTCGTGGACTCGAGGAAGTACTCAGAAGCTTTGATTGCTCTGGAAGGCAGCTATTGGATGAGTTTTACTTCATTCATTGTGGAAGTTCTCCCCCTGGCACTTGGTCAACCGGAATGATCCACTCTTTAACAAACAATCAATTTTATGATTCTATTTGTGTAAAACTTTAAAATTAAGAGAAATCTACTTAATCCTAGAGAGTAAATTTCAATTACACTTATGATGTCACTAAATTTAGAGGTACAATTTGGTTTTTGAACCCACTTCAATTCCTGTTTCTTATCACTCAGATTGTAGAATTTTGTTATAATAAAATAAATAATTGTTTAATGTTATCATTTTTTGTTACAGAGAAAATGTTAATTTCATTTAGGGTTAGTTCTAAAAATTTTCTAACTTGTCTTTACATGTCTCCAATTTAGCTAAAACTTTTTCAATCTAAATTATTTGTGTAATAAAGTCGTATGGTCTTTTTACTCGAGTTATTTCCGTGTATATATTAGTTTAGGTTTTATTATAAAATTTTTTATATTTTTAATGTTTTTATAAAATCAATTAAATTTATTGTTTAGTTTCGTATCTTTTTATATTTAATTTGCGTTTGAGTTGAAAAATTTATTAATTTAAATTTTTTTTGTGCAACATCTAGATCTAATATTATTCCTATTCTCTAATATTTATGAAGCGTTTTACTAATAGTATTTAAATCGAATTAAACGTTTTTCTGCGTTTAATAAGTTGACACAAAGTGTTAAGTATAAGAGTTATAATAGTATACTAAGTTTTAATCAAATAATATTGTATATATTGTATTATATATATATATATATATATATATATATATATATTATATATTATATATATATATATATATATATATATATATATATATATAATATATATATTTTTTTCAATATTATAGTCAGTAAGGAATATATTCAATTCAAATAAAACAGAAATGTCCGGAATTGGTAAATATAAAGTTTTATAAATTCAACGAACCATATTGGTTGATTCCATTATTTATTTAATGTGTATAACTAATACAAGTGTTTGAATCTTATTAAACAAATGAATTTATCAAATCCTTTTTAAGTTGGAAATGGTTAAAATTCTACTATGCTGGCTTAATTTTAAGCTGTATCAATAATCAATACTAGAGTCTTAGTGATGATAAAAGTAAATGTATGTAACACTGTTTTGCAGTTTGCCAGGAATTAGAAACTTTCATGTTTTTAATCTGCAGCCTTTAGCTTTAGAGGAATGATATTTAACTCATGATAAAAACAACCATATATTTAAACAAATTAATGGTGATGGAAAATTGAATGTTTTTATCCAAATCTTTATACTTTAATATAAACTGTATGGACAAATATAATA
>NW_025779206.1:0-65973 GCF_021130785.1 Homalodisca vitripennis
CCCTATACTGCACTACTTTATTTATCAGTGAAAATTGTGATGAACCGATACGAAAATTGTTAATGAATTGACTATACATTTTTTGCCTTTTGACCTTTTGAGCACGAAATTAATAGAGTTCATCCTAAGATTTATGCACCAGTACAGGAACCTATGCACCAAAGTTTCTCTATGACCCTTTTATTAAAATATATCGCACAGACGGGTAAATTGATTCTTTTCTTTTTTTAATACTAACTCACAATTAAAATATTAACTTTTCGATATACTTCATGACATGACACTTCAATTGTACCATACATGGCTGTATTTTTAATTTGTTTTTGACCGATTTAGTGGGAAATCAGTTCCATCTAAACCTTTGCAGTTAGTCGTTTGACCACTAAACTTTCAAAACGGGTGGTTTGGAACATCACCATATATAAATTAACTTTATCTCTGATATTTTTATGATCCTCTCTATATTTTATCTCAAACAGGTGATTGTGATCGCCGCCAGCCTGATGTCACTCTTCTGCTTCTCCTTTGCGCAAATGCAGGGACAAGTCCAACCCGGATCAGCTGATTATGTTATCCAAGTTCGACCGAGATACGCCCAGCAGCCTCAATTTCAACCCCAACTTCAACCCCATATTATGATGGATACCCGGCGAGTCCCTCAGGGCCAGATGCCCAACAGAGATTTTACCATCAGCAGTACCTACGGAAAGAAGTAAACAAACCCTCCAGTATGTATTGGTAAAGATTTATATTAATAAATATACTTACTCTTAAATTATTGAACATTTTTATACTACTTCCTTGCCTGTTTACATACACTATGAGTTGTGATTCAAATAAAAAAAAACAGTAGCAGTCGTGGGACTGCCGATAGAAGTGAAAACGGAACTATTTAAGTTGAAGAGTAATTAACAATACGTTATAGTAGCAGTACGATCTGTAATTGTAAATGTGACGCGTTTTTAATTTTCCAATTTTAAAATCCACGAAAAAATATTATCAAATAACTAGAAATCTATTTTACCACGCTAGTAAGATAAATCTTATACCGTAATAATACTCATTTCATGATGAAGAGGTTAAATATTAAAAACATAATTAAAATGAATAATGCTAAATTTTAAATACAAATATTCGTACAAATATTAAAAATGTTTAAAAATATATTCGTTGTTTTCATTATTCATTTATCTGTATAAAAATATGTTGTAATTGCTCAATATTAATAGTTAGTTAAACATAGAATACAAGTGAGTAAACACCGAGTGAAACAACAGTGAGTTGAACACCGTTGTAAATAATACAGTTATTGCTACGGATAAAAAGTATATAATTGCAATAACAATTAAACCCACAATATTTTTAAAACTAATAAACTTAGTTAAATTAACTTGGTTCTTTCGGTAAAAGTATTTTTATTGCACAATAAACTAATTTATTGAGTTAATATACGGTATCAGTGAGCCAATGCGCCAACTACAGTTCCGGCAGAAACGTTCACCATCATCACTTTCATACGCTACTACAGGCTAAACTAAACTTCCAATAAAAAAATGATAAATTACAAAAAAAAAAAAATCATCTATTTTCACACAACTTTCTCGCTGACAAATTTTGTCTGACCAAAAAAATAAAAAAAATCCTCGCTTACTACTTTTTTCTTGTCATTGTAAACGCTATGTAAAATGTAAACAATAATCAAAATTATTTTCGAAAATTTTTTTAATATTTAAAAATGTAACCAATAGATTGCCAATATTAAGAGCTTCAATTTGACGCATCTTACAGAATTGTACGACATTGGCTTCACTTTTAAATCGCGAGAGGAAGCCGTACAGGTCACTGATTTTCGCAGTCTGTGTTCATACTCCGCCGGGACAGTTTTAACACAGCGAGACTGACTTTTTCATGCAGGTTAGTAGTCCGCGCCAAGTCTACGGTTAAAAAACACAGCGAGACTGACTTTTTCATGCAGGTTAGTATCATTAGCATGTCGGTGACGCGAACCGAAGGATTTTACCCTCAACCAAAACGCTCAACGCGCCTAAAGAAGTTTTCACTTCAAAAAACATTCTTTAAAGATCGAAGGAAATTGAGAAATCTACTCTCAGCAACCATTGTTTAAAAAACGTGGTTTTTCGTAATACATTTGTGTTTGTTTTGAAACGTTTTAACAAGAAACAGGTCAGCCAGTACTGACAAACGAAATTATCATTCTTAGACTTAATAGTTTGTATAAAAAAATGCTAAATATGTCGTTTGAACACAAGCGAAGCACTATTACATTAAAATATATTCAATTTCGCCTATAACTTTACGTTTGCGTACTGTTTGATCTATGTAATGAAACCTGCGTTGGAGAAGTGAGACGTAATTTCCGTAATCAGTAAATTGTAGCGGGTTACTTTTTTACAGTATCTGTAACGAATACTGAGAACTAAAAATACTGATGACGGATAATTTGTATCTAGTACTAGATATGGTTGAAAGATAAACATATTTTATCGTATTGATTTCTTTACTAGTCCTGAAATACCTATATCCTGACTGATAACGAATACTGAAATACCGATTTCAGACTGACAAATACAAAATAAATACCGCGATCGTAACGCTCCAAACTGGAAAATATTGCTACTTCATGATAAAAATTACTTATCAACCTCGGTAGAGTATTATATTCTTCAATTACTTATTGAGTAAAGAATATTTTGTGTAAGAAAACTAAACAATTTATATAATAAATTGTTTGACAAGTGCTTAAATGTGAAACCATGATTAGATATTTCATGTCTTCGTCCGAAGGAGAGCTTTTCTTAATTTTCTTTCGTAATATAAACGGAAAGAATTAAAATTGCTTATTAAATAGAATTTTATTTTCATAATCTTAAAGAACACCTAGTGTTACAGCTTATTTGAATCGATTTAAAAAGGAAACAGATTTACTGATGGCGAGAGAAAAGAAGAGACCTGGATTCTGGCCTATATGAAAATTGCAGGCGCTACTACTAGTATGTTGCCACGCCTTGTTTCGTAATTCCATTATTGTTTCACTGTTTTGATTGATTTGCGGCCTAATTGTTATGTTTTATAAGATAATTTAAATGTCGGTACTGTTTTGATCAATTAAAATTGAGCAAAATTTATGTTTGTAATAAATTCTAATAATTAGGCTCTACAGTGGTTGTAAACAAACAATAATTAAAGGAATGAATTGCTGAAATTAAAGATTTTTTTATTGTTAAGATAACAATTACTAATGTTCATATATGTATAATGTAAATTTAGTGCTTTTTATGAATATAAAATTTAACATTTAAGATGAGTCACACTCTGCAGGAATGCCACATTACTGAAAACAAATAACTCGATTGCTCGGATAAACAATTCGCAGGTTAGCTGTGGGTCGAAGCGCCTGAAATTACCGCGCGGCAATATACTAGTACACAGCTGTGCGCCGGCACGGGCCAGGTCTCTTCTTTTCTCTCGCCACCAGTATTTATCGTACAATTCATTAACTACATCTCAAATAGTATAAACGTTTTAATAATAATGAATTATGTTTATAATTTTTTACATAGTATTAATTTGAATAATATTAATGTGTTAATTCATAGGCGAGCACGACCTCGTTAAAGATACGCTTGCACTAACCAGGTGCAAAAAAAACTGATATAATCTCAACTGTGACATGTTTAGCGCTTCCGGTTTGTGCAAGGGTGAATTTTAAAGTGGCCATTCTCCCTTATGTATTTATGGATTTCCTTGAAACAAGTATAGTTAGATTTGTAATGAAATGTTTCAAATAGTAGGTGTCTAGTAAGTAGTTTCTATAACTATATTTTTTTTATTATTATATTTTTTTGTAATTTTACTTGAAACATTTTCAACAAACGCCATTTTGTTAATACTAAAAAATATCACCATTATTTTGTTTATATTTTAATTTTACCTTTTGAAATCTATGTACCAAATTTAGTTTTTTTTTTTTTTAGCTTGACTAGTTTTAGAGATAATAATTGTTTTATAAAATGTACAAAATGGCTAGAGACTAAACGAGACATTTTTCGATCTATGTTTATACGACATTTTATTTGTTTTTTAATGATGAATCCTTATTACCCACGGAAGTTTTTGACACCCTTTTGTGAACACCCTGTATACAGAATATAGAAACAGTCATCATACAAAATTTAAAAAAAATATCGGTCAATTGTTTTAAGAGAAGTCGTGCGAAGTTATATAGTTAATATTCGAAGAGAAGTAAGTGGTAGAAATATATCTTTTAATTGTGATTAAGACTTCATGACTAATTCTAACATTTGACCTAATGTAGAAATAAACAAAAAATCTAGTTTTAATAGTAATAACGTTAAATTACAGACAGATTTGATAATAAAAAAAACTAATAATGAAGGTTGGCTGAGCATATGCAAAAAACAAATCTCAAAATTTTAAAAGAGATATATATTATTGTTAGTGCAACCATACAAGTTATACTAATTATGTATGAACAATACTATATCACTATACTATATCATATGTACATATCACTACTTCAGTTAAACTTCGAACCAAGGAACATTCTGTGAGAATGTTACGCTGGGAATATGAAAAATTGTACTTACCGTCACACAAATAAGTTAACAAAGTGCAGAGGTAGATTTCAAGAGTGGTTTTCATATTTAAATTTCTAATTTAATATGTACTAGCATTTTAAAATATTAATATATACAAAGGGTATGGTACGAAAAATGCTTAATAATAGTCGAAGTTAAAAAAAATTGTATTATATATTTACGTTTGTGGAAATACTTTAAAATTATCGAATTGAAGTAGGTAATCTATATATATTTCCAAATATACCTTTAAAAATATTGTTAAATAGCTTATTTCTGGTGCTAAAGTAATTTTAGTAAATTATACTTTTGCTAATTAGTTACTACGTTAGTTTAGCAATCCAGTCTGTATTTTGTATCCAACAAATAAATACATCTGGAAATGAAGGGCGTTATTTAAAACAGTATTTTCCCCAATGATATGATACGTGATTTATGTACAAAACCATAATTTGATGTTGTGGTTCCATGGTTATGTTGTTGGTTCCATTGTTATGGTTACTATGTTTGGTTTTATGGTTTCATTTTACCTGTAGAGACTTGAAAAATGGGAAGACGCGGTTCGACAAGATCTGATCTAGGTGAGTCTATTATTTTTAATTTAACACATTGACTGCCACCGATATATATATATATCGCACACCGCAATTTCTTTTAAGTCAGGAGAGTTCCTAAGAATGGAAGGCTGATTTCTGGCTGTATTTACAGCTTCCAGTTAAACTGTATATATAAGCTTATATATATATATATAAGCTTCAATATATATATATATAATATATATATATATATATATATATATATATATATATATATTTTGCTGTATCTGGAAGCCATGGACCAATTGTTTGATCTTCCTCTGAGCGCCATGAGTACCTAACCACCGATGGCTGTCGTTTAATTTTCTTTAATTTTTTTAAATTACTTCAAATGAATTTTTTTAGCAAATATCTTGATGTTTCCTAAAAGTATGTTAGTTGAAGAGAAAAAAAGATATGGTAAATGAATACTGCCTTTAAAACTCTCAAAAATTAGGAATGAAAATGGATGATATATTCATTTATTCCTATACTATATTAATCAAATCAAATCAAATTCTTTTATTGCAAGGACAACATGTATGAGTTGCATAGCAAAACGTCAATATTGTATGAGTCTATTCTAAAATTTTAAACATTCATACCACATTACCTCATTCAAACATACAGTTTTTACAATCCCGCATCTTTCATTCCTGGCCAATGAAACCCACTTCAAACATTGGAGTCAGTCATTCCAATTGTGTGGTCTCTCCAGTCGAATTCAAAAAACTCATCTGCATTATAAAATGCATGCGACACCAAAAGGCGTTTGAGACGAGCTTTGAACGCCTTGGGGCGTTGGGGTAGTTTTTATAGAGTTGGGCAGTCTGTTGAGGAAATTAACACCTGCTTGCGAAGGCAAGCGTTCACAAAACTACCGTTCTGTGTCTTCCCGTACGGTAGTTTTTCTTCTCTGCCTCGTGTCTCATACATGTGTATGTCCCGGCCTCTGGTTAAGGCACATTTGTACATACAAAACATGGTTGTTTCTAAAATGTAGAGACACGGCAACGTCAACAGCTGCAATTTCTTGGAAAAACCGGCCTGCAACGACTCTCTGTAATTGATTTTTGCGATGATTCGAATCGATTTTTTTTGAAGTCTGAAAACTCTCTGGAAGAGAGTGTTTGCACACGCTCCCCCACAGAACCAGACCGTAGGACAAATGGGGATAAATCAAGCCGTAATACGCCGTTATCAGTACCTGACTCGGGCAGTATTTTGCTAAAGACCTCAGAACGAAAATTCCTGAGGAAATTTTGGCACAAACGTGGTCAATATGATCATTCCAGGTCAACCCTCTATCAAGGTGTATTCCCAGGAATTTTGAAGAGCAGACTTCGTCCAGTGTGGAGTCCCCCAAGAAAACTACGGGTTCACCAAGGTTTTTCCACCACACGCAAAGAAAAATTCAAAACATTTGATTTTGATGAGTTTGCTGTGAGATTGAGGCTGTTGAAGTGTTGGACACAGTTGTTGATGTCAACAAAAGCCTGTTGTTCCAAAACTTCACTGGATTTCCCACTGAAACAGAGAGTCGTATCATCAGCATACTGCACTAGTTTTCCATGCCGAAGTGATGATCCTATGTAGTTGACATAGAGCAGGAAAAGCACAGGACTGAGTATGGATCCCTGTGGGACACCATATTTCAGTTTTATTGGCCTGGACAGTTGATTTGAAATTTGGACAACTTGGGAATCTGTGGCTTAGGAATGAGCTAAGCCATTCAAGGGGCACGCCTCGAATGCCATGAGACTCAAGTTTGTCTAGCAGTGTGTTATGGTCAACGCAGTCGAATGCTTTGGACAGGTCAAGAAACCACACTCATTGTGTGTTTCGATTTTTCTATCCCCTCCACAATCATATCAACAAGACTAACAACTGCGTCAGTTGTCGATTTGCCCTTTCTGAACCCAAATTGTTCATCAGAGAGCTGATTGTATTTGTCCAAAAAAGAAAGCATTCTTAATAACGTTAGGTAATAAAACACAAGAGTATTTTAGTTTCATTTTACTACAAAATTAATTGAAATCTTACATACCTTTTCAGTATATTTTATACCATTCATCCTTGATTTTTTTATTAATTTAATTTTGTACTACCAGTGTTTATCTTCTTTTTAAAGCAATGTCCAATTCCTTATTATCTGCCATTATACAATAATATTGGAAAACTATAAAAATAACTGTAATATCGAACGTAAGTTTAATTAAAATACCAGCTAACGCTAGGCAGAACATAACCTCAAAAGTGGCAAGATTCAACAAATTCATATGGTTACGTTTATCCTCTGTTTATTTTGCGCTACATATACCAGTCAAAGCAGTCAGGAGATGGTACTCACACCATCATGTTAGTGACGTGCTCCTGATGTGCAAATCACACATCGGTTTTGGGTATACCTTGTGTAAGTTTAACTGGAAGCTGTAATACAGCCAGAAATCAGCCTTCCATTCTTAGGAACTCTCCTGACTTAAAAGAAATTGCGGTGTGCACCATTATATCCAATACCATTCTAAGATTCCATTTCTTTCAGCACTATTCATTGTCGTACTTTAATGGTTTTATTGGTTGAAGAAATTTACTATGAACAAGATAATGGTGAAGTGTATTATATGTACAATAAACGATAACTGCTTTCATATAGATAATGTACTTGTGCTGTCAAATCAATATCCTTAATATAATAAGAACTTTTATGTCGGTTAATTCATCGCTTTTTAATTACGAATAAACCTAATACTTATACAACCATGTCCTTGAGTTAACGCTGTTTTATCTATAGGCTTAGTTTTAGAAGTCCAAAAGAGTATTTTGTAATAAACTGGTGCCTTTAATACTCTTAACCATCAGTAATATTATTAAAAACAGAATTAAATAATAGTTGAGTTTTTAAGAACTCATACAAATACATTATTAATTTTGTGTGTAATGTTTCATGAATATTATTTTTATTTTCAGGCCACTCTACAAATATTCTTGCTCTAAATGGTTATCAGTTCAATATCTACACTTCTTAAATTAATGTAAGCTATATTTATTATGAAGGCAACATAATTTCTGAAAGTTGTATTGATCGGATACCATCAATTAAAAATCCGATTTCATTCTTTCTAGTGTTGCAATTGTTTTGCTGTTTTTAAGAGCAGAATCTTCAATATTTTGGAGGATACAAGATTTGCTACCTTAGAGATTTTAATATATGCTATCTCCAGTATCAGTATTGGTAACTAATTGCCTTGTTAGTTGCAGCAATTGGTGGGAGTTGATTTGGACACACTTGTGATGAAGTAACTAACCTTGTTTTTATTAAAAAACTAATTTACAATATATAAAAATGAAACCAGGAAGATGTATAAAGACAATGTCTAGAACAACAATATTTATTGTGATAACATTAATTTAACAGTTCCCTTGTACGGGTTCGTTACTTCTTTCCGAAGTTGAAGCCGGTATTGCCACCGTTGGGCACTTGGCCCTGGCCCTGGAAGGAGCCCTGGGGTTGTTGGGGTTGCTGAGGAAAGTTGGGTTGAGCTTGGAATCCAAACCCTCCAGGAGCCTGAGCGCTGAAACCTCCAGGTCCGGCGGATCCTTGGAATTGCGCCTGGGAGATGCAGAATAAAGCCAGGAGGCAAGAAGCAACCACGATCATCTGAAAAAGAAAGTGATCACAAAATTAATTTTACATATGTGGAACCATATTTCAACATTATAATTATTAGGCTATTGCCACTTATGCACATTTAATGAATGTAAATTATAAGGATCAGTCACACTGTTTTTGAGTGGATTTATAGGAAAATTAGAACTGTTTATAAATATTGAAATTACGAGTTACGTAACTGTCACTTTACAATGAAGAAGGAAGTTGCGTAACGATTTTTAATCCACTTGCAGTAACTTAATACTGAGTAGCCTAACTTACGTTATAAAAGCATTTTACAACTTGATCGACTTTGCGTGTCAGAGAAGGCAATCCTAGGCAACCTAGTTTTGTAAACAACCTTGCAGTAGAGCTATAATATGACCTATGTGATACAGAGAGAACAATAACTTTCATATTCATATTTTTAAGGTGTTTTTGATAAGGTTTGCTGACCTATCCTTTTTGGAAAGAGGTGTAAATAAAATTTAAAAATGGTTGAGGAGTATATAAATACTTTGTTAGAGGTATTTTTGACGATGGAATGATTGTGAAGGAAAAAGGATTTTTCGTAAGATTTGCCCGTGTATGAGCACTTCTGGTTCAAGTGAATTATATTTCCAATACTGATGAGAAATTGTCTTGTTGCCACAATCAAGAAAATCTGTCAAAAGAGTATGATTTATGTTCAACCAGAAATTTATTTTAAAGACAAATACACCAAAACTTATCGCCTTCAAATCATGTTTGGCTATTTAATAAACGTAACCGTCTTATAATTGCAGTGTATAATGTTATGCAGGCGTTGTGATAACTTTTAAATTATGCAGCGCCGCCTGGTGGCGAGTTACATCAATGGGCATAGCATATAAACCTTCTACGTGGAAAAATACAAATACATGCAAATTTGCATAATGATCGGTCAAATAGTTTCTGAGTCTTCATTAAGGACATACAAACAAACATTAATTTAAATTGAAATGAACATGTGTCATAGAATTATTTGAAAAAAGCTTGATTTTGTTATTTATTCATATACGTAGCTTTATATGGCATAAACTGTAAATTTCATGAAAATATACTGCCAAATAATGCCATTTTCTAAATAAAACCCATAAGTTGTTTACAAGAAACCCTATTGATTTTTAAACCTAATTTAAAAATGTCACATTATATTAGGTAAGGTAAGATTATTAAAATAAATGTTTATATTTACAACTACTATAAACAAATGACAATTACGATGTTTAAAAGGCAGTTCTTAACTTTCAATATAATTATAAATTTAGATTTGATTTACTCATTACTCAATGTAATAAACAAATATTAAATTATAAATAATATCTTAAGATAAAAGTACTTTGAGATTAATGATAATTAATACTTATTCATTTACAGTTAATGATTATGAATCGTACTAAAAACCGATTACGTACCTATGTCTATTACATGTATTAGAATGATATGGCGAATAAGTGATTTAATGTACATGATTCTTTTAATTCAAATATTGCTTAAGAATCCCCTCCCTCAGTCACTTAATATAGAGTTTTATTCTGTATATTAAACTTTTACAATAATTTAAAGTCATAGTGTCTCCTGTGATATGCAAATTACTACTGTATATACGGAACTAGGCATACTTCCAGCATTTGTATTAGCTTTTTTAATATTGAAGAACAGGTACATTATGATGATGCACCAACGAGGAGGTGATTCTTGTTATTCACAAAAACGTTACTCTTGTTACTCATTTTCTATGACGTATATGGCGTTCCCTAAGTAATTCCATTAATATAATGTTTTTATTTTTGAAATTGTAATTATCTTCTTTGTGTTATGTTCATAACATTTTTGTAATTTAAATGTATTTTTAAGGAAATGAGGTATTTTTTTATTCATAGAAACCTTTTTGTCTTGTCTGTTCAAATAATAATACAAACGTTAATATTATTTTATGAATCTGCAGCTGTTGTTTACTTTTTTTAATTAGTTTAAAACAACGAAAGTATTTATAGCATTCGTGCCCAGCATTGTTCAAGTTTCTGTTGATGAAAATCGTATTCTCTATATTATGGTCAATGTATGTAAATATTTTGAGAATTACTGTAGTATATATTACAAAATATATTAAAAACGTTATAAAAAATTAGAATAATTTATTAAGTAATATAACAAAATCATAAAACTAGGAAATATGTTGAGCCATACATTTCTTTATAACTTTAATTACTTCAAACAGGTATTATGTTTTTCACTAAACAAAGCGGTGCAATGTTTAAAAACCAGATTTAATTATTGTGAGGAAAAAACAAGTTTAAGGGGTATTATAGGTAAAACCAACTGTCGGAATGAGGAATACTAGGTATTTAAAAAGGTGGCCCTCATTAAACTCATACAGCAATTGCTTGTTTTTTTTTAAACTAAAAAATGTTGACAGTGGTTGCAGCTTGCCATAAGTTAAATAAAAAAATCTTAGCTTAAAAATTGTGAAACAGTTTTAACTAATACATAAATTACTATATTCTAATTTTGGTACATAACTTTACATTTTTCATCTTGAATGGAGAATAAAATCTATATTTTTTATTCTTTGTTTGAAGTTTTTTTTGACGTTGGAACGATTGTGAAGGAAACAGAATTTTTCCGGAAATTTTCCATCGTTCAGTGAAACAAAAAATTAGTAACACTACGTTTCAAGATCTTGCAATCTGATCTCTTCTTCAGGCAAATAACTAACCTAATACATAATTACAAGCTAGTTAAAATAAACAAATCATACCAAAGCGTTGTGGCAAGCCTAAGTCAGGAATTACAACCACTATGTTGTGTGTCAATTAAACTCTAAAACATGCACTTAATAAAAAACCATACACCAAATTATTTTTAACTAGCTTGTAATTATGTATTAGGTTAGTTATTTACCTGAAGAAGAGATCAGATTGCATATCTCGAAACGTAGTGTTACTGATTTTTTGTTTCACTGAACGGTGGCAAATGTCCGGAAAAATCCTGTTTCATTTACTATATTTTTATTTTGTATATTAAAAAGCATTGTTAATAGGGCCCTGTTTATTAATAAAATATTGAAATTAAAACGTGACAACTAAGATTTGCCCCAAACCTTCCATAAGGTGAAGTAATAATTGTCTTTTGTGGCACAAATGAAAGTACGATAGATTTAATGTACGGCTGTCATCTTAAAATAACAAAAGATGATATTGTTCTCTTTATTGATGACTCTTTATTGACCTCTTCATTGATAACTATATATGATGACGTAATAATATATTATTTTCAAAAACATTCAAGCTCAATCAAATGTTGTTTTTTAAATTAGACATCATCTGAAAAACTTGCAATTTAATTGCTATCAGGATATTATAATACAATAATATTATAACAATATATTGTTGTATTCAAGTTGAAACTCTATCGTGATCTGTTTAAGTAAAGGGGTACGACTGTCTACTAAATCAAGGAAAATACTTCAAAAGCTTACGATATAAAAACTGATTTCAAGCCAAATTTACTTGAAGCAGTTTCGATAGATTAATTGGATTCCTAAGTTTGAGAAACTGTTTATTTTGCAACTAAGACTGAAGTTGTTTTTGGTCTTTGATTATTAGATTTTCCGTTATCACTGTTAAGAAAAGCTGAAGTGTTGTAACAAAAAGGTTTTTTTATATTTTCACGATGTTACAATTGGATTGCTTTTTATAGTGTTATTACCTTTCGAATGTGTAAGCGTTGTTATCTGTTTGTTATTTTTGGTTATCGCGTACAAAGTTCAGATTGTGTAAATGCATTACGATAAACACAGGAGAGTCAGAGATAGACATACCTTAGGGTAGGCAGCCATTGCAGATTCAGTTGTTGATAACTGTGCGCTCCTAGGAGAGTTTTGCTTTTATACGTCGGAGCCTGGCATCCAATTACGTCTCAATTTCGGTGATTACAGCCCGCTGCAGAAGCCTAGGTCGGAGCTCACCTTCGGCTGATCATTATCTCAATCCCGTAGATTTCCTGGAGAATGTGTAAACATTGCGTAGCTCCTGACCTATAGGAAGTGACGCTAGGTTTATTTTGGAGGGAAAGAATAAAAATAACACCCGTGTTTTTGGAACTCCAGACCACGCAGTTCCATAAGTAGTCCCTAGGTCTATTTTTCTTCCGCAGAGAAAAATTCAAATTTGGTCAGTCATTTTTCAGATGGTATAAAAAGTGTAGTAGACTCTAATAGCATGCTGATTTACATGCAGAACCAACAGAAAGATGCTATGGATGGGTTTACAGTGAAACAACTCATTTGGAGCATAATAAAACAACATAAAACTCAGTTCTCACCCTGCACCAAAAGTTACACAATCAGAATGTGAACCTACTAGGACATAAAGCTGAATTGCCTACTTTCCTAAAAAGCTTAAAGCTTTTCCCAATAAAAATGTTAATATTATTAGTCACGTTTTCTTTGTCATTCTCTACAATTGCAGGAATTTAGTGCTGCCAAACAATACACAGGTTGAAAAGTGCATATTTTCTATCCGAATTTTGCCAAATTTGGCAAAAGGTTCAGTTTATAAAAGAAACACCATGGAAGTTCTAAGAAAGCCACCCTCCTGTAGTTTCAGGAAGCAGTTCTGTTCCATTCTTCTGAATGCTGACAGACCATAAGCTGTGTAGTGGATTTGAGAGATGATGATGCCCCAGATTAAGATCCATGAACGCTGTCTAACACTTGTCTTATTTGTTACCAATAGCTGCCATTATACTTTTGAATTATTTACCATATTTATTATTGTCCACTGCTAGTTTTTTTTTATAAATTTTATATAGTTGCTCTATATTACTGTATTCTTTTTTATTTATTATGTTATCTGTTGTTGGTATTATTATTTATTATTATTATTGTTATTACTATTATATTGGATATGTTGTCATTATTTAGTTAGTATACGTACAAGTTATTTTTCTAACACTATAGTTGTTTGAATGTTGAGTTTAGCTCCAGTTCACCTTCCTTTTTATTGCAGCGTCTGGTATCTGACTCTGTCTCAGACTTGACTTCTGGAATCTGGAGTCGTATTCCTCTGAAGAGATCAAAGAAATTCGGCGACGAAGAAGCCGAACCTTTAAAAAAACCTTTAAATCGTTTCGACATCAGAGACACCTATGAATAGGTGAAGTGGTAGTCTCATTGTCTCATCAGTTGCAATTCAGTTGCTCCACTGTGCTTAGAGATCGTGTCAGAACATCGTAGTGCACTCAATTGTGCAGCTGGGACAGCGTCAGATACCAGAGGCTGCAATAAAAAGGAAGGTGAACTGGAGCTAAACTCAACATTCAAATTGAATTAACCCTTCCTACGATAACTACGCTATAACTATATTAATTTTATATCAATCTCGTTCCATGAATGCAATGTTGTTTCGTTTACTGCAATGGAGTTTGCCGTAAAGAAATAAATAAAGCCAAATGCATCAAAAGGCAAAGACCCACAGCAAAATGTTTTTCAGCATTATAATGGGGGTTTTCTATTGATATGATCTTAAATAAACTTGACAATGATTTTATAGATTGCTTGATCAAGAATTTATTTAATAAAATATGACCAGATAAGGTCAAGGCATGGACATTGGACGTCATGGATCAAAAGACTGGTCTGGCTCTCTTGTTGTTGGACAGAGGATCAAATTTTGGCACGAATATTCTCTGGCTTATGTGTTGATAATAACGCGTTTGGGATGTGCTCTCTTAAGAGCACATCCCAAACTAAAAACAATATTCTTGAAGACATTAGAGATGTATCCTCTACAAAACTCGACATAATTATGTCATAGATGGATTCCATGGCCCTTGTCCAATTTCAATCATATATGACCACAGTGGAAGAAGCCTAGGACGGAGTTAATTGAAATAAATGACTAGTTAGTCCCAGGGTGATACTGTCCTTGGAGTTTTGTTAGCGAGGAATCCTTTAAAAACTAAGTCGTAATAGTTAAGAGTTCATTCCAAATGAAAGACATAGTTTGAAACTATTTATTCGTTCACACTAATCGCGATTCAAAGGGCGTATATCTAGTATACTAGTAATAGTTTCTAATGAGCAACTCATGACGTAGCTGAATGATTGCGCTGTGGTTCGATATTTAAAATGCACAATACGTACTCTCAACAGCTGATGTATGATGCATGAGGGAGTATAAACATTGCAACCCATAATTAAAATTCACAACATACGGTATGGTGTGGCTGAAGTTTAACATACGGTAATTAATTATTTTCCGGGATAATACATTTGGAGTTTGAGATTATCCATAATATTGGCTTTATAGTTAGTTAATTTTTGGGAAACAACATTGAAAAAGAAACATTAAACTCTTTTCTTAATTTTATTCTTTAGGGTTGAAGAGATACATATAATACAGTTGAGCGATGAAGTTTTAAAAGGAGATATACACAACGAAGGCACTATTTAAAATGAAACATACAGAATGAAGAGAACAGTGAGGGAATGAAGGTTCAAGTAAAGTAAAACAGATTCCTACAGGAGGGTTACTTTTGGATGGTTTTTACATTTCAGTTGAGCTTTCACTTAGTACATAATAAACCGATGTTTGAAAGTTCCACGGTTGTCAAGAAGAAGCACATCACTAACGTCAAATGTATTGGGTTAGTAGGATGGATACATAGACCTAGTCAACTGTAGAGGATGACCGTTGGAGTGCAGGACATGCGAGAGAACTTCCTCTTCTTCCAAGATGACACGATTGAGGTATAGAGCACATTATACATCCTCATGGTATTTCGATAGGAGGCAGATCCTAACTCCAAAATTACCCATCCTGAAAATCAAATCACTCCAGAAGCAAGCGTACAGGTCCTTTTAGAATTAAGTGCAATCCTAAAATAGTCCTTGTCCTAAGTGAAAAAGACATTAGAAATAAAAACCACACGCAAGCATCAAGGAAAGTGCTTATTACTATACCAACAAAGTGCACTGTAGTTTGTATACATTTTTGGTAATTCCTGAAAGATTGCTTTTGTCGAATAAAACACTCTCTAGCAGTCATTTTAACATTTGTTTCAGAAGCTGCTCTGAGGGGAACCACCCCATCTTCCACGGTTCAGTTCAGTTCAGTTTTTAAATTACATGAGCTGGTTGCTATTTGGGAAGCAGTCATAATTTTGTATAATGTCTAAAAAAACTTAGATCTAACGTAAAAATTAAAGTTTAAAATGCCTACTAAAGAGTATTTATTAAAATAATTTAAACCCATAATATACCCCATCCTAGAGATATAAATTACCAAAATATCGTGTATTTTTTTGATTCGTACAAAAGACAATCAGCAAATCGCACTGATTCCAGAACACTGGGTTGCACAAATTTCCATTTTTTTTTAATAATGAACAAGAACAATGCCACATTTTAGACAGTAAATACAATTCTTTTTCTTTCAATGAACTTGCTTATTTAGTATCACAATAAAAACATAATGATTTCTATTAAAATCGGGTCCCAGCAGAAGTCTCCATCACCTACCACTTCTGAGCTCCTAATCTTCACGGGTCTCATAATCCCGTAATGACCGGGTCCGGGTATCATCTACCTCAAGGGCGGCTGCCGTGCACCCATGTCCGAGGCCAAGGTCACTGTTGTTCAGATGATTTGGTCAATAATTCCACACCGACAACCAGGCTCTGGATTTGATTGTGTTGCGATCATGGAGGCGTGTCGATCCTGGAACTGGTCTGGATTGCCCTTGGGGTCTGTCGATCTGCAAATTCCTCCGTCTCTGTCCACCTTATTTTAGTTCTAAGAAAACCAAAAATAACTAGACAAACTAATATATCAGATTTTACAAATTAGTCTATTACTAAATTATCATAGGCAATAAAAACTAGCCAAAAATTACGTAGCTAGGGTAGGAAGGGTTGATTTAACGTAATTTTGAGTGTATATCCAGTTTACCTTCCTTTTATTGCAGCGTCTGGTATCTGACGCTGTCTCAAGACTTGACTCCTGGAGAGTGGAGTCATGTTCGTCTGAAGAGATCCAAAGAAATTCGACGACGAAGAAGCTCGAAACGAAACATTTACGTCGATTCAACATCAGCTACACCTATAAATAGGTGACGTGGTAGTCTCATTGTCTCATCAGGTAGACAATTGAGTGCACTACGATGTGATAGACACGATCTCTAAGCACGGTGGAGCAACCGAGTTTTCTACACATAAGGTAGATATGGCAAGAAGAGTTGATTCAATGGAATTTTGAGTTTAGCTTCAGTTCACCTTCCTTTTATTGCAGCGTCTGGTATCTGACGTTTCCCACACTTATTATAGGTGTCTCTAAAGTCGGAATGATGTAAATGTTTCGTTTTGAATTTTTTAATCGTCGACTTTCTTTGGATGTCTTCAGACGAACATGACTCCAGATTCCAGAAGTCAAGTCTAAGACAGCGTCAGGTCAGATACCGGACGCTGCAATAAAAGGAAGGTGAACTGGAGCTAAACTTATAATTCCATACATGTAAATGCTACATAATTTACTCGTACATTTGATGATATGAGCAATGTCGATCTTATGTTGCTTTTGAGATGGTAATTTTAATAAAGCAATAATGATGATGGTGATGATTTTGATAATTGAGATAGACTTTAAGAAACTTATGGTAAAATCCGCCTAGTTGTAGTAGAATATTTATGGTTGCTTGATACGAGCAATTGTTAATTGTTGTAGTTTCTGATTCCTAAGACCTTTACACTAAACCCTTTGATGGAGCGGATTCTTGTACAAATGTCCAGATCATTTTTGGATAGTAAGACCAGCATTTTCGAAGTTGTACTCAGTACAATATGTCGGAACTCCGTTCTTTACAGTTGATTACTGGAATACTAAATAAAGGTCAAGTTCCAAGAAATAATCGGTCGTAGTTATTAATGTTCCTTCTCATTTAATACTTGCAGTTTTCTTCTTTATCCATCATATTACTATACACTTTTAAGGTACATACGCGCGTATATCAACATCAATTTGATGATTGTTGTCAGTTTATTACACCACGATGAACTGCTAAGTGGCTATAAGGCTACATGCATACACTGTAATGCATTTTAATTAAGCTAAAATTGGCCTAGACCAAACATATGTTTTGGAAAACAATGGATGAATGTAACTTCAAATTTGGAAGAAAGCCATGGAATCGGTCGATAATAAAGCTCTGTTTTACGACAAACTGAAGTTCTGCAGGATTTGTCTGGACACGGAAGAAACAGAGGATTTGATAAAGTCTCCTTGCGTCTGTCGAGGATCTATGAGTCATGTCCACGTCTCTTGTTTGGAGAATTGGTTCAACACCTCGTCCCGGACATCCTGCGACATCTGCCATATGGAGATCAAGACCTCGAAGGTTCGGAGGTCCTTCCTGGAGACGTTTGGAAGGCAGTTGGGCAAACCGCTGTTTGGTTGGAATAAGGTAATCCTGGCAATCCTGGTGGTCCTTGTCAACTACCTGGGCAGGATCTGTGGTTGTTGGACCCACCACTCCAAACCTGACACTTTCTGCCACATCATCATGGTACTGTTACTCAGCTACTTCCTCTGCAACTTGTTGTTCATCTCTTACATCCACTGGAGAACCGACTTCAGAATCGTATGGACCGCCTCACCAAAAAGGGAAGTGAATGAATGATCAAAGCCTATTCCGGAAGCAAAAAGGGAACACAAAATTATGCATGTTGGTGCAATTCATCCTCGACTAAGTGGTAGCCTACTAATTCTTATCGCCTTAGCTCAAGACCTCTTTATTCGTTAAATTCTTTGTTATGTATACGTAATGAGATAAAATAAATTATCAGTGCTTTTTAAGAAATTACTGTAGTTAATTTTTAACAAACAAACTTAAAAACTTCACTGCTGTGCAAGGCAACTAGAAGTGTTAAGTGCATGATAGTCAAACTAACGAGCGTTTCACTAAAACACAATAGCAGAGAAATATTTCTTAGAAGTATCTATGACTGGTGACGCCAAGGTCAGATGCTGTGAGTTGGGTTTTTTGTTGGAGAGCGAAAGACTTACAAAAACCTAATGTTATTTTGTACGTCTATATTTACTAGAGGCATGCAATCAGAGATCTAAATGATAGTTATATCGCGTAAGCCAACGAGATAAGGAGACTGTAAACAACCTGAGTCAAATTATCAGCTTGTTTACTTCACTGGATAACGCTGATATGGCTATACCTAAAAGCTATAGCGTAACTGACTGACGGTTGGTTTTGATTCAAATAGTAAGACTTTAAAAAATTATTAATTGTTATTAGGGATTCATTTCTCATTATCATTAAGCCGTTTTTTTGTTGGTTAGTGCGAAAACTCTTCATAGAAAATGTCCTAGAGCTTTTAAATTTGGTACGTAGGTTACTTTTAGTCCAGAAAAAAAACTAATGATTTTGGGACTAAGATTTAAAATAAATTCGATCATTTTTTGCCTTGGTCTTAATAGTAATCATGACAACATTGAGAAAGTCTCAGAATCAACATCTGTAAACAAACCGAATACAATAATTTGCAAGTTTATGACATGAAACAGTAACATATGTGATTAACTGACTTTGTTGTATCGATTGGTAAGACAGTACGTACTGTCGGGTTTTTCTTTACTCCACTGTGTCGATTTATTATTTTTAATTTCTTTGCTACCCTCCGGTCTCTACCCTTATCAAAATTAGCACGATTAGTGATACATTTTTCTCAAGAGACATTCCTCTTGAACATTGACATGAATGTACATGTCAATCCATCGGATTTGGCTGAGCGTTAGCGAATATTTTCACATTGGCTTTGACAGTAACGATGATGGAAACAAGAATGTATACATACAGACAGAAACTAAATTTTGCCCAGCCCGATGAACTTCGCTAAGACTAAACCAATAATTCTTCTTTTTGTACAGATCTGTATTTGACTTGTACAACAGGCCTACCTTTAGCCCTAAATGATAATTTCCCACTCTTAAATAAGAGTTTTGTGAAGGATAAACGTTATTTACTGGTTTACATAACTACAACGTAAACAAAATCATCTTGAAGAAAACAATGAGGAAGGGATATCACCTAAAAAATGTTAATATGAGACTGTTATATCTGAATTTATTTCTACTAATAATTTATCCACGATTCTATGGTGAGGAGCAAAACATGAGATACCTCTGGGTCTCCAACTCCGCATCTTAGAGAAATCACGTATTGTGTACTTGTAATAGCCATACATATTTTTAATAATTATTTAAACTATTAGTATGGCCCTGTCTCTCAATCATCATCACTTTGAATAGGGCTAATACTGTGAGTAACAACGCTTTGATATTTCTCATTTTGCTCTTTTTATTCTTTACAACCTCGTCTAAAGAATGAAAGCGAGGTTGTTTTCCATTAATGTAAACTCAAACTCAAAATTCTTTATTGTTGTCGACAGTGTAAATTGCGTAACAGTCGCCAGTACATAAAATTACTATAACTAAATAATGTTCCTTAAATCTAAAAGTTTTTATCAATTAAAAAACAATGTATGCTATAGTGTTCTTTTATAATTATAAATTTTTTAACTTATTCCTAAAAGAGTTTAAATTGGTGACTTCTTTCAATCTTGCGAGCAAGTTGGTAAAAAGCTTGATGCACGAATAAAACGTATGTTTTTCAAAGAAGGATGTCCTATGTTTTAGAATGGCCAAGGCATTGTTATCTCGAAGGTTATAAGTTTTTTGTTTTATTGGAAACAAGTCTTTATTTTAAAGGCAAATGTCAAGCATTCCAGAATGTATATACTAGGAAAAGTAAGTAAATTTTTTTATCTAAAAACTTCTTTACATGATTGAGATCGGTAGGAGCCAAAAATGACACGTAGGGCCCCCTTTAGAAGACGGTTTTGCTCAAGCCATTGAAGTATAGAACTGCCTTGAGTGAAAATTTCAGTCTCTAAAAGTTCTCTCGCACTATTAGAAATGCTGAAAGCGTGTCATCTGCAAAGAGGCAAAGGTCACCCCGATTTACTGCTGAGGGAATATCATTCATAAACAGAAGAAAAAAGTACCGGTCCCAGGACGGAACCCTGAGGTACCCCCGCTAATGTGGGCAGTTCACTAGATGCAAATGTTCGAAGGCAGTCTATATGACAGTTGTAGGGAAAAGCCACAACTTGCTTACGGTTGAGAATGAAAGACGAACCCATTCAATGGCCTTACCTCTAATACCAAAACGGTAGACCTTTTCAAGAAGCAGACTGTGCGGAACTACGTCAAAGGCTTTACTTTGGTCTAAAAACAAAGCATATGTGTGTTTATGCTCATCAAGTGAATATACAATCTGTGAGAAGAAGTTAAAAATACCATCTGAAGTTGAAGTGGTTTCGATTTCGGAAACCAAATTGTTATTTGCAGATAATCTTATTAAACAAGAGGAATGATTCCAGCCGATTGAGAAAGAGCATCTCCAGAACTTTCGAAAAGGTAGAAAGAATTGATATGGGCCTGAAATTTTCTGGTTCTCGAGGGTTCGCTTTTTTAAAGAGAGGCTTAACAGTTGCAGTTTTAAGATCTTGTGGGAGAACACCAGCTTCGAAAGACACATTTGCTAAAAAAAGGAAGAGGTCTGACCAAGAGTTCACCTTGCCTTTTAATATTGTAGTAGATATTCCATCTCTGCTCGAAGAATTGTGAACCGCAGTGTGAACAAGAGCACTCCTGTCTGGTCTGTTTCTGAGGCGTCAGAGAAGATTCGCAGGCGGCAGGCAGGAAGTGCGAATGGCTAGGTCACGGACTGCCCGAGAACTTGAGGACCTGTTGCGGTCGCCGAACCGCCAAGGATCCCTAGGATGGTACGTGATCACTCCTCCACAGTAACTACCAGGGATGCTGGGTAATGTCGGGTATATAACCGCAAACCTCAACTGAACCTGAGTCCTGTCCTCCACAGTCATGGCTGCTTCTTCGGTAAGTAGGCGCTGTAGATCAGTCCGTACTAACTCTACACGATTTTGGTTCAGAAGTATATCATTGAATTGTATCTCAATATGATATCTACTGGAATTTCAATGGTTATATTTTGGCATTTACTTTACTCTGATAGGTCAAAGAAGGATTCATAGGCTCAACTAAAAGGTCAGACGTCTCAAAAATGTATTTTGAATTAAAAGTGCTTATGCAACAGACATAAAACTAATTATGTAAATGCACGAAATTTTTTAACTTTATAATCGAAGTTTTTACGAATTGTAGACGGGGGTAGCTCTATGAAAGCTGAGAATGTGGGAGAGTCCGCAGTAAAAATCCAACATATGACATTTTTCAGAAAAAATTTGGATTTCTTCTTGAAATTTTTGCCCTTTTTGAAAATTTTAACCCATAACTTTACTGTAGTAATAGGAAGCGTCTTTGGAAAAAACTTTCTCCATATTCACTTAAGGTGGTATATTTGTAAAACAAAGTTAGTATATTGCGTACCTTATGCTTTTTTCAAAAATGAAAACTTCACTAGTTTAATTTTTCTACAAACATTAATTTTAGGATCAGAATATCATTTGGGTGGGATAGTGAAGATTACACGAGAAATTTTGATAACTTGGATATCGTATTTCACTTTATGTTTAGAAAAAAACCGAGTTATATCGATCTCCTTCTTAAGTATTTAAGTCTCGAGTCCGTGTAAGATTTTTTTAACCCAAAGAGAACAATTAGAAAGTTAAGTAAGAACAGTTAAGTTGATATGGAAAAGCAATGTCAAAATTAAATTATTTCAACAGCCCTGAGTTCGTTGCCAAAATTACCTACAATGCACTCTAGATTATAAAAAGACGCATAGTTTATTTGCCAATAAGTCTCAAGTATGAGATTCTATACCAATGTAAACAATAATTAAACACTTTCTAATTCTTAAAAAAAGAAAACATATAGTAAATAATTGTTTGAAGTTTCTGTATTAAAGAATGTATTGGGTAAAAAACAATAGCAATGGTATAAATGAAACTCATGTAGATCTATTTCTCAGAGTTGCAGAATATTTAACAGGAAGGATATGATAAAGGCAATTCTATCTGCAACTATGGTAGACTGGAATGTTGAGAAGTTTTGCGAGGATACGGTCCTACGATACCACTGGGGGGTCGTTTCTATAGATTTTCTATTGATGCAAGACCACTCGATTAGAACGGAGTAGCCTTACTCTTAGCTGTGGTAAAATTCCCATAAAAGGGTTTGCTTAAATTATGTTATATTCGCATAAAATGTCTGATAGTTTACTAGATATGATAATTAGTTCCTAAATTGAAAGACCCCTACTTTTTCATTATTGGTTGAGCTTTAGAGAAGTCTATCACAGTGAGGTTGGAAATATTTCATTTTTGTCTGTCTATCTGTCTATCTGTCTGCAGGATAGCTTGAAGACGAACTCTTAAAGATGAACTGACTTATAGACTTGAAATTTTGCTTCATTTATAGATTGCCAACACTCCATAGGATTGGGCTGATCGTTAGCGAATATTTTTACATTGGTCTTATGGGTAACTATAATAGCAAAGAGAAACTAGCAAAATAAATAAATTTGTAAGCAAACTCAATACTCCTGTAAGAGATTCAAACATGTGACATATTAATACATATAGCACAAATATACCAACACACACAGCATCATTTTTATAGTGACTTTGTGTGTAGACTTTTATTATTTTAACACTGATAAGATGTATAATTTAATGAACAAATCTGAATATATGATTTGAAAACATATATCGAGAAAGATATTACATGAAATTTGCAAGAAATGTCCTTTCTACTAGAAACATTCTAGAACGTATCATTTTGTGTAATTTCTTTTATGATTGTCTGTCTGTCTATTAGTCTGCAAGAAATTTGAGGAAATTTTGAATGCAACCTGAAAAAGCCTGTTACACACATAGTGTGAAGTATCCCTCCCTAAATTGTAATAATTTATTATAAGAAACACTCATAAGGAATTACATTAGTACTTTCAAAATACAGTACAAATTGCATTTTTGAGCCGAAAATCTCCCAAATTTTCAATAGTAACTCTATGGAGGTTAGAAAAGGCTTATGACCCCAAGCATTTCGAACCTTCGAGGATCTCAGGCTATCTTGCTTTTAGATTAGGTTTAGATATTCCTCTATTGAGACACTGTGTAAAATTAACCAAGAATTTAAATCTTTACCTTTCCAGAGAAAGAATTAGCTAAGACCACTATGATGAATATTATTTCTTTAATGAGGGAAGCATGATTAAGCTTTAATGTAAAAAAATCATTGAGTACGAACATTGAGTGATGTCCAAACTTAAAATGCGTATAATAAATCGGACTAAACCAGCACTTTGAATTCACATGCAAATTATAATTATAATGTACTAGCACATACCCGCGGCTTCGCCCACAATTAATATGCAACATTCCGTGAATTTGCTTGAATAGCTCCCACGATTTCAGTATCACTTGAACTATTTTAGATTAATCTAGAGCAACTCCAAAGTCGAAGTTCGTAGTTTTCATAGTGAAAGCACTTGTGATGTAATATGGTAGGGTCCATTGATATTATTAAAGTGGAATTAGTCATATATCGTGCATAAGGTATCCATTTTACAGTGTTCATGATTAAGAGAACCAGAAGTTAAGCAAAAGCCAGATTAACTCATATTTAAGGTTTAGCACTTCAAGTTCAAATTAATTATATTGGTAACTCAAAATTGGAGTTTGCTACTTTGCCACGAGAAACATTATAAATAGACCTATATATAATTTTATAATAAGGTTGGATTCAAAACAGTATAGTTCTCTAAATTGTACGGATTTAGATATTGTTATGAAAACTAAAAACTGCAATCACAATTAATAATACTAACACAATTAAATACTAAAAATTATAACAGTTGCCATCCATATGCAAAGATAATACATGATACATAGTAAGGTTCTTGCTAATGTTCCCTATATCAGACTATATTTCCTGATCCATCAAGGAATTATACCAGTATTTATATATCTAATCAATATCGTAGCTAATCAATACCTCATCAGTGAGAAATGGATGCGATTTTACCTAGACGATTTTCGGTCATAGAAATTGCATTCAGTGTCTCGTGTATTGCTTTGTGTCCCAGAATAAATAAATTAGTTAGCCTTGTTGACATTGAAAGTATTGGTTAAAATAATTAATTAAACATATGGTCGTACTTTTATAATACAATGTTTACACATAACTGTTGAATACATCTAACTGTCTCTTTGAATTCACATTACACAACTTTAGAAACCAGTGGGGCGTAGCCCGGAAGGGTTTACGAAATAAGAATAATGTAAGGGACCCTAGAAATGTCTATGTAAAATTTTAGTACTGTCGGCTGAATAGTTTTACCGTGAAAGCGTAACAAGCAAACTTACTTTCGCATTTATAATATTATTAGGATTAGGATTATTAAGGGTTACAAAAGTGGAGAAACTAATAAAACTCTTATTCGATTTTGTATAAAAATATCAACATAACTATAAATAATAAAATTCATACTATAGTAAATAGTATAAAAGTGATTATCAGAGTATTTATGGTGCAAACAAGATTACACAAAAACCTTTACATGTTGACCTTTATGACCCGCTTGACTTTTATGACTAGTAGTTGACCTTTTATAGCTTAAATTGAAAACCGTATGACTAAATGTAAAATCTTCATATATTGGTTGTCTAAAAAGTATCACTTAAACTTGCTTTTTTTATTTTACCAGGTAGATATTTTTGTTTGGGATTAACAACGTCGACTGCATGTAACACGTACATATCCAATGGTTTCAATTCAGAGACAAACAAAACAATGAACTCCAATATACAAGAATTAGAATAATACATTTTTGTCATAGACAACCATAATGGTGCTGGAGGGGGGGGGCAGAGTTACTCAAAATGACACATTTATTTTGGTAATTTATAATGTAGAAGGTCAAAGAATAATAAAAACAATTGGTTTAATATATTATTAATTGAATGTAGAAGCGTCGCTGGTATATATATAATATAGGTAGATAGTTATTCGAAAATAAAATATATCTGTTTAATATTCCTAATTTTGGAAAAGAATTCAGTCAGCTAAATTATGTTATGTAAAATAATAATAAACATTAAAAATATCCATTTAAAATATCGAATTTTAAATTTTATTTCTTATGCTTACGCGGTTGGTTTTATGATAACGCCTTCAGTTTTCCAGTTCACATAGCTTGGAAACCTTTCTAACATTGCAATCGTTCGGAAACATGTGGAGAGTCGACTTTATTCAACAGACGTTAAACCGAAAACTGACTGACATTTATGTTTCCGTTAAATTCCTGTTGTCTGAACAGATTCTCCATGACAATAGTGAATAGCTTCACATTAGTGAACGATATTTTATTACTTTGGCTTGAATTAGTAATGTTAACATTACTAAAAGTCGACTTTATTAGTTGTTGGTCTTTGTTTTTGTTAAACAAATTTTTTTTGTCTTCTACAAAAAAATCTCTTTTTGAATAATTTTTTAACATAAAAAGAGAACTGTGCCAAATTAACTTATTTTATATGTATTCATTACCAGTTTTGTTTTCATATAACGAGTACTTGGGTTATGTATATTGTTCTTTTGGATTGTATTAAAAATTTTTTGGGTCGTTTAATCCATATTAATATGGATTAAACCAGCTTAGCTAAGTTCAAGACTGTATTAAGATACTTAGTCCTGTCCAAACGCACTTTACTCTTTTAAATAGTTTATGAGTTAGTATTAAAAAGTTCCCCCACAATTTTAATTAATATCTGAACCCAAAAGTTTTTTTTTTTTTTTTTTTTTTTTTTTTTTTTTTTTTTTTTTAATATTTAGGACTTGCTTCAAAGTATCTACAATAGAGGCTGACTGATAGACAGTACATTGATAATGATGAAGCAATTATAACCAACAGAAAGATTATGACAGTATTTCCAGATAAAGACAGAAATTGATTCATTAGTACACATGTAAATAAGACATAGTGACTGTCAAGACAAGATATAACTTTACTGCATATACGAAAACTAGCCAGATTTTGAAATAACCGTGATACAATGAAATGCGTCATACACAACGTATTTCATAATATAGGAATACTAACCTGCACTAGTGAACAAGAATACGTCTGAATCTGAAACTACAATTTTATAGGCCTTTCACTTACAGTTAAACCTTTTACCTTGGTCATTAATATGGAGTCCAACTACAATACTTTCCAGTCGTATTCTCTAACCATAACCATTCCTCTTTCTCTCTTTTCTCTGCTTCCTAAAATTTGTGAACCAAATGTACTAGCATTTGAGAGTCGCAGGAGAAATCGACTAAGGAAGAGGCCTTTCTTCCAACTGCCAAACTTATTTGCCTTCTTTTATCTCTCCTGAATGTGGCACAATTGGCACTTTCGTGCCTTATTTGGATTTTTATCCAACACTATTGCACTTTCAAACTTTATTGAAAGACTAGCATACCACAAAATGATAGTTATTGTAAGATTTTCTCTAAAGAAAACAATCAAATTTGTTTAAAGTTTGTTATTGAAGATGAAATATTTGAAAGGATAACAGAATTTCGGACATTTGCCATCGTTATAGGTTATAAAAGGTACATGGTAACACAACGTTTCGAGGATTGGAATCTATCCTCTTCGTCAGGTGGGTAAGGTATTAAATACATACAAAAATAACGAACAGAAAGGAGTAAATAAAGGATAGAAAAGGGTTCAAAAATACCCAAAAGCTGCTTGGAGCCCAGTCCAGGCGTTGTCACTGCACAAGATTCAAGTCCCGAGCACAAATCACAAGTTACGAGGATAAATGTGATGTGTGAATTTTGTATCCTATGTTGTGACAACGCCTGGAGTGGACTCCAAGCAGCTTTTGGGTATGTTTGAACCCTTTTCTTTCCCTTCTTTACTTCTTTCTGTTCGTTATTTTTGTGTGTCTTAATACCTCCCCCACCTGACGAACAGGATAGATTCCAATCCTCGAAACGTTGTGTTATACCTTTTATATCGATGGCAAATGTCCGAAATCCTGTTATCCTTTCAATAAGATTTGGTCAAATTACCTTGTTGTGTTATTTACTTGAGTTGCTATTTACTAGTTAAAATTAGAGTCCAGTATTTTCAGTAGTATGTGTCTGTGTTGATGAGATAAATGGTCCCATCTTATCCATCTGCAATACTGACTGACCTAATTAACCAGCAATGTATCGTAGTAGATTTGAGTACGAAAATAGACAGGGTGTTTCAAATAATAGTTATCTATTAATATTTTATTAAAATATATTAGTTCGTACCTTTTTTCTCATGCATATCATAACTGTTTCAACGGGTTGAATGTGTTGCACATTTTATTTTACAGTTACTGTTAAGACAGATAATAAAGCAATTGCAAATCAATATACCTTGAGTCTTGGCTGTAGAAGTACTTTCCTGGATATTGACTGACGCCTGTTTCCAGGTTCGTCTGCTGCTGGTCGTGGTGGTCTGCATGGTCGCTGCCTGCACGGCGCAGTTCTCCCTCTCCTCGGGTATCCTGGATACGGCGGCTACCAGTACCCAGGGTACAACAGTGGATACGGAGGTTACGGCAGACCCGGCTACGGCGGTTACGGTGGCAGACCCGGTTACGGTGGCTATGGAGGCCCTGGATACGGTGGCTACGGTGGACCCTATAATGGAGGCTATGGATACTACCGCTGACCTACAGGCAAGACAAGTCGACCTACAGGATGATGAAGCTGCAGATGTACTGATACTGTGATAAGATCAACTCTTTAATTAGATTTCAAGTTCAAAATACTGTGTTCAGGTTTTTTTAACAAAACGGAAATAAATTAATTTTGATTTAATCTTTTGTTATTATTCATGTTAAATAATGGTATTTTATGGAATTAAAATCAATTTCCATGTGTACCTTACATACTTTGACATTTCCGACATTGTATATTTTATTGATCGATTGAAAATTCAACTACAAAACCAGAATATGATTCACTAGAACCAAGAATAAAAATGAGTAACATTCCTATATTTTTTAGTCTTTTAACTCTATACCTAGCTAAAGGGAACTAAAGTTTTTTATAATATACACAAACATGCTACAAATTCCAATTGCTAATGGATATTTATTGATAAAACATTGATTGATTGAATAAGTTCAGGCTATAAAATAATGAAATTGATGAACTGTGCCAATGTCACCGTTAAAGTTAGAAATATGTAGGTCACGAATTCTTTAACATTATTCAAAATATTCTTTTGAAATAACTAAGAACTGCATTTTTGCATCAAAAGCGTGTTGGGCAGAATTTTGTTAAATACAAAAAGGAATAAAATATTTGATTGTTGGTTATTTGTACGAAGAAAAAAAATGGCGACTGAAAATAAATAATTTCTACCAACTCCATGAAGATTAAGTTAATTTAACAGTATCTGGTTGGAATACACTTGGTCCATTACTCTTTCTCGTTTATATAAACAACATAGTAAAGCTAAATATTACTGGAATGTTACAACTGTTCGCTGATGACACAGTAATTGTTTTCAAAGGAAGAACCTGGCAAGAAGTTTACCAGGTTGCTTCGAACGAGCTAACGCAAATACAAAATTGGTTTCTTTCTAACATTCTAACCGTGAACGTCAGTAAAACAAAATTTTTACCAATCGCATTAAGGAATGTGAGTGAGCCACCCGCGGAGCTGCAATTAGTACTGCACTCGTGCGGCGATTCAGTTAACACCGCCTGTCACTACCAGCCTATCGAGAGGGTGGACCAGTACAAGTACCTAGGTATAATAATTGATAAAAAACTTAGATGGGAACCTCACACTAATTATTTAAAACCTAAACTTAGAAAAATGATATACGTGTTTTACCAGTTAGGGCAAATTTTAAATTATAATGAATTAAAAAACTGTCTATTTTGCATATGTTCAGTCTATTTTACAGTATGGAATAATAGCGTGGGGAGGGGCGTTCAAAACTATCATTGATCCATTAAATGTTATTCAGAAATCTATACTCAAGGCAGCTCTAAATAAACCTAAACGTTTTTCATCAAATCAGTTGTTCATAGAATCAGATATTCTCACGATCCGTCAGTTATATATTAGGAATGTGATGGTCTACACCTATAGGCACAGGGAGGAGGTACTCGGTCGAACTACTCACAGCTACTCTACCAGGGCCGCTGTGGGGGGGGTGGTGTGCGGGCTCCTGTCATTGAGATGACTGTGAATCTGACGAACGCATACTACGTGGCGAGTACATTGTACAGGCGCCTGCCTCCAGTGATAAGGGACCTGCGGGCCGAACCAACTGGTCTGTTCAAACGACTGATTACTACCTGGCTGCGGATGATCGGCTCTGATAACGCTGAGTCTCTCCTCACTCCCACTTACCGTTATTAACTACATTTACTATAACTACTTTCAGTTGCTGTGCCGTCGTGTCAGCATATACAACATGTTCAAACCGCTTGCTTAGATATTTTTTGTTTTCGTAACTTTTATTTATTTTATTTTGTGGGACTGATTGTGTGAGCTGAATTTTGTTTATTGTATGGATTTAAAAAAAAGTCTGTTCTACTAAAATTGTTGTAAATAAGAGCTCGCCGTCACGCACAGGCCTCGGCCCATGTGGCGGTATTTTCATAATAATAATCATGTAATTGTAATCATTGTATATTTGAAAATAAAGAGTAATTTGATTTGATTTGATTTGGATTCGAAATTAATGACATAATGATTTATTTCCATCTCAACATCATACAAGTTTTACAATTTACATTTATGGAAAATACTAGCCTTCCTTAACTAGTTATGAAGGCTAGCAATACAAAAACAAAACATTTAAATATCAGAGTCCAACTTTTACAAATTTCACAAAATATCGGACTTATGCGGCCTTACTCTTTCTTAAATAACAGTACTATAATTTGAACATATATTTATAATGACAAACATACTGTATAAATAATTAAGTAAATAACACGAATACTCTTAAAATAGCATTTAAAAATATATAATAATCAGATCCGAAATAGTATAAAAAGCTCACTATTAACACAGTTAAAATGAAATAATTAAAACAAAAATTATAATGCTTTGTAGTCAACATTCGTCCAAACCTATTTTATATTACTAAAATAAATTTGGGGTGGCTGTTTCCAAAATAACCTTGCTCCCTTAGAAGTCGTTCAAAAAACTATTATAAAAAAGTAGCTCTGAAGCGAAATCGTACTTATCCAACCAATTTATTGTTTGAAGAATTTAAAGTTTTTAACGTCTCGCAATTATATATCCGAACATTAATTTTGTACATTTTTCAACATCGAGATTCAATTTTCATTCACAGTAACCACAGCCATTTTACGCGTTCTTCACTTCATAACAGAATTTTTTGTTCCTAGACTCGTTAAAGCCTTTAATTCAACATCATCTCACTATATTGCTCATATAATTTTCTCAAAATTACCATACTTTTATAAAAAACCCAAGACCTTGCACTATTAGTACGTACAAAAAAATTAGTCAATAAATGGTTAGTAGATGCTGGGCGAGATGGATTTCGTCAGTATTTTTCCTCAATCTACACCTAGATATGCTTTTTTTATGTATTAAATTTCTGTTATATTTTTGTATTACAATCAATGTTAGTCTGAGTGTTTGGTTAGTTTGTACAATCGTTTTGACTGCAGGCCAACGAGTACGTGTAGTGCGTGCATGTGTGCGTGTGCGTGATTGGTGTGTGTGTGTGTGTGTGTGTGTGTGTGTGTGTGTGTGTGTGTGTGTGTGTGTGTGTGTGTGTGTGTGTGTGTGTTTAGTGTGTGTGTGTGGTCCAAGTCTCTCTCTACTTATATCGGCTAATTTCTAATTAAGTCTTTCTGATTGCTCTTTTTTATGTAAGTTACAAGTTTTTATAAATTACATTTTTAAGTCTTCAAATTATATTTTCTAAATAAGTATATTCCTTTCAAATTTTAGATTATTTATTAACTGAATTTGCTCATGTATTCCATGCTCTGGCCTTGTATAGTTTATTTTAGAGTTTAAATCTTCATTTCTCATTTGTTAAATGAAAATGTTTTTATTAATGACAATTCATTTTCTTATTTTAATTTAAGTTTTTTTGTGTGTTATTGGTAGTGCAGACTGAGGAACTCGTTTCCCCACACACAGGCTGATGCCCATGTGGGGATAATTTCCTATAAGATTTTTGTTATGCATTATATTTAATTCTGTACATAAATTTTGGAAATAAATAAATCAATCAATCAATCAATTATAAAACAAAACACTTATAACTAGTGCTTTTAAAAATTTGAAGTATTTTTAGTTCATGTAAGATATTCGATACTTGCATAATGTCTTTGTGTTTAAGTAACCTATTTTTTGTAACAAATTTAAATACTTCTAACGATTTGCTTGTTTTAATTTCTTGTAGTAACCCAATTAGAAGTTTTGGCCCAAGAAAGAAATATTGATCTTCTTAAAATACTGTTTAAGATTTTTGGTTTTTTAACCATATTTGCTGATCTACTTGTCGTACAAGTCTGTATCATTGTTACCACTACTAATGTAAAAAATAGTAAACTTTGAACACAAAAATGGTGCAAAGCATGTGCTCAACACTTTCATGGGTCTGCCTCAAGAAGACAAGATTCAAAATTCAAAATGGGTATTTTATGTTCCTGACCTGTCTGGATGTATCCTTTGACATCCTTAGACAATTCCTTATGAAACTGATCTCGGTGTAGTGTCCTATATTATTATTAATACTTAAATACAAACTGTAGGTGTTTTAATCGTGCATAAATTGGACAGAGGAAGTGTAACCGATTGTGCAGTGTATTCAAACAATCTGGCCAACAGTGACGAAAAAAATTAAGACTTTTAAAACTACATCGTGTATACGTATTAAGGCTGGGACACACATAACCGCACCGCGCCCGACACGTCAGTCGGCCGTGTGTTGGCCGTCATACGGTGAAAGAATTGCAGCGCAGATTTCAACCTGCAACTCCACACATGTCCGCACCGACACCAGACCGTCGTGGCCGCACCGTGCCCGCACCGTCACCGATATGTGGAGTTTGAATTTTCACGGGCACGGTGCGGTCTACGAGCGGTATCATATGTTGTTTGCTGTTGCGTTCTTCTTTTTAAAACTATTTAAGTAGTCTACACGTTCTATTTTTATTGAATTATTTAGTATAGCATACTAACTCTACATCCTGTGTTCGCGTACAAAATCATATTTATTGATAAAAGTATTACATTTTCTTACCTAAGAGTAAACTAGTCATATTTTCTTATTACAACAAATTTGAAAACCATGTTGTACATTAAGTGATTTTTAAACAACTAAATTCGAATTATGAAAAATTTATAAATATTTTTCATTAATTAAAAAATAACAAGCATGTAATTATTTGCACAAAAATCTATTTTTCATTGATGTATTGAAGTTACTTGATAAATTTATTCCGTTATTTTGTAAGGGTCATATTTAGAATGTTTCTATGACATTTTTGTTTTTTTATTCTTTTCACTTCAGTAAAGTAAAAATAAAAATATTTTATTTACAATAAGATTTTCAAGCAAGAAAAATCCATGTTAAAAATAAATAATAATAATAATAAATCATTTATTTCCCCATAATAACAAACTGAATGTTACAAATAAATATTATAGCCAGTGCTTAATAATAAATAATACTATGACATAACGTATTTACAATAGCAGTAAATAATAAATAAAAAAAGGTTTCTACTTAATTTATTTCTAATTTATGTACTTAGAGTACTAAAATATAAAAAGTAGGTTACATCCTTTTAGATTTTTCTTTCTTTTTTTTAAACTAATAATTGCCAATAGATTTACAAAATAAGGGAAATTTAGGTACCCCACAAGAGGCTGTGCCTGTGTTGGGGATACTATATACAAAAAGGGTAAAAAAATAAAAATAGCGGAATCGAGCAAGAATGAAATCATAAAAATGAGTTATTGTAGCTAATGTAGTAAATAATGTACTTTTACGTTTCAAAGTTTAAATTTAGTATAACTAGTGTACTGTATTAAACAAAAAGGGTTTATGCATGATTTACAATTCAAATATTAGGCTTTACACATGTAACATTAAATATTATATTATAAATAATTATTTTATAATGCTCTAACGTGTCTATTTAAATATTATTATTACTTAGCAGACAAGACTAACCACGAGTCGGGCACGGTGCGGTTATGTGTGTCCCAACCTTTAGCCGTAAAATAACCACCATTAAAGAGTTAAAAATACATAAAATATGTCTAAATATTAAAGGGTTATTTCCTGTATTTGAAAATGTAAGCAATACATTTAAATAAAATTTGGTTACACCTCAAGGTAAAAAATATCCATGTTAATGACCATTCCATCCATTTAGTACGAATACATACCTTAATTGCTAGACTATTAGAGCACAGAGATCTTATACTTTGGAAGTTTTTTACTATTTTAATTTTACTAACACCCCCCTCCCAAGAGTCCAAATACAAAAATTAAGACTATTGGTATGTTTTATAAAGTAAATATGCCTGAAGTAACAACATGGCTGCACTGTTAGTTTTGATATTCACACTGCATTTGTTAGTTAAAACCCGTTCTGTTGTTCTGTGACATTAATTAACTTAATCTATCACTTAAGTACGTACTATGCATTACTTTTTAAAATGCACTCAAAAGATTTTCTATATGTCAATTCGTACTAGTTTTACAACGCGTTTACGTTAGTTTTCAGGACCTAATGTAGGTAACTTTGTATTTTTAATATAAGCGATATTTTATATTTATTATTTTTGCACATATCGTGGTAAATGCCTGGCGTTCTTAAACTAATCCATGAGTTACTGAACACAGAGTTAAATATATGGACAAAAATACAAAAAATCTTAAGTAAAGTAACATAAATTTATATGAGAGTAAAGTTTACAATTATTGAAATATTATATCCGGACTTACTACCTCCTATTTGTAAGCAGCAAAAAGAAACTCCCGCAGAGAGGCGTTATCGGGATCCCTGCAGTTAAGAGATAAGAAAATAGGTCAATGGAATGTTTAGCTTTGTATTTTAGCAGTTCGCCTACATAATCATGTACGCAACAGATTAACCACAACGTGTGCGTATTGCGTCGATTTAATTGGAGGCGCCGTATTGAAATAACCTATTTTGCTGTCACTGGTTACTTTTTTCACATTGGTGTTTTTTTAGTATCACGGTGAGTTAAACTCAGACTTTTTTACTTTTACGAGAGATAAAATCCTCTGTTTTTGTTCCTTAACTCAAAACATAGAAAGTGTTTCCGGACTAGGAAAAATATCCCTAGCTAAAAATCTAATACGTTGCCATTCAATACAAGGCACGAAGTAAACGTACCCTAATATAAAAATGAGACAGAGTGAAAGTAGTTTTTTTACAGAGTTAGTAAAGTTTTTTATTTGGAGATGTTAGCATGGAAACAGTGTGTAACAGTTAACAGTTACACAGGCTTATACTTAGGCTTATACTTATTTTCTTAAGTCAAAAACATAAATATAGAAAAGTGAATTAAATTAGCCTCTAATTTCTCCACGAGTTAAAAAATTATCAATATTATAGTCATCATCAAATATTAAAATCAAAAATACTTTAGTATGGCAAAGCGATTATGAATGAATCAAGTATGTATAGAGATATTATATTTGCCATTTCCCCACAGGCAGTTCTTGAAACCTCTTGCGATTGTTATGTCATTTTGGTTCATATTGTTTGAATAGTTTTTTTTTTACTAAAATTTGTACATTAGTTGAAAATGATTTAAAGAGAAGTGGCCCGGAAGGATTGATAAGAATAGGCCTATGTTCATCCTATTGACCCCAGGAATCTCCATGCAAAATTTTAGTACAATCAATTGAGTAGTTTACGCTTGAAAACAAAACAAACAAAATAGCACTTTCGTATTTATAAATTATTAGGTAGTTTTATGAGATGTCTAAAAATATAAATGTTCGAAGTGCATGAACATTAAATAAAATAGAACAAAAGGAACAAAGGAGATGATCAAAACGTTTCGTCAGGATGGCTGGTCCTGATCATTAGGACGTGTCCCGCCTCTGAATGTCCTGATTACCAAGATTCCATGAAAGCTGAATACATTCGTAGAGAAAATCTTTCAGGCAAATAAAATCTCTTTTACGAATTTTTTAATTATTTACATTTCTCGGCCGCGTGTGGCTTAGCATTCATTAATTAACACTGTGGCTGGTCTCGAACTTTTCAAGCAAGATAGGTCATATGTTAATTTAAGGAGGTCATCTGTTTCTAAAATATCCAGTGACGTTCCATACTTCAAAAGGCATCGTAAATGATACTTTACACAATATATGCTCCAACTACATTGTTGTCAATAGGAACAAAAAAAACTTAATTGAGGTGTTAATGGAAGGGCAAAACATCTGCAAGGTGGTAATAAAAGGCCTTGCGTTCTTTTTACGTTAAAGTAAAAACTAGGAGTTAACAAACGTTTCGCTAGCATCTTCCTACTGAACGATTAGGACATATTTATCGATTAGGATTAGGACTATACGATATCATTTTTAAATGACAACATATTCCAATCTTCTGAAAAATATTTGAATAACCTAATGCCTCTCCACTGTAGGTCAAAATGTTCTCGAGATAGTGACACACACATCAGTCATCTATACATTTTTCGAACTGTCCGGAAGTGCTAATAATATTTATTATTATTTTCATTTCCAAAAATTAAGTGCATATCCGAATTGGGGACCACTTATTCTCTGTCTTTGCTTGTACTGTCCGTATGACTGTCTGTATGACGTATACTGTCATTTGTCAAAAGTATGAATATCTGTGAACGTGATATAGTACACTGTTCGCCCTTACTTTTCAATGTCTGTCCACTGTATCATCATCTTTTCTTGGTTCTTTTCTAGGACTATATTCAGTTTTATCATCTTTTCACTGTCACCACGATGGTTTTCTTCCATAATAAATGCACTTTGTGTCCGCTGCATTGAATGAATGTTTATTCCATCAACTGTATATGAAATACACTTAAAAATGACAATAGTAAAGCACTAAACAGAATTGTTTTGAAAACAATAGTTTACTAGTTATCTAGCTAAGATATTACTTAAATAATTAATAAGGAATAAAGCCTGCATGGGCATTCAGCCTGTGCGCAGGCTTCAGTTGATCATCCGCCACGTTAACTTAACTTAAATTGAAGAACTTGATATCTTCAATAGCATTTAATATATAGAATGTGCTAGAATTTTGAGCATAAAATTTATAATTTAAAATAAGAGAAAGAAAACACAATTTAATATGAAAACTGGCTTGTTACGTTTAGTAAAAAGAATAATTCTGTGTTAGTTTATCTATAATAATGCAACGGCATCACATCATTGTGTTGGCCCAGGGGAGATCAAGTCAGCATGGTTCTATGTAATAATAGTGTAGTAGTGTAGTGTGTATTAATGTAGCGTCTAGTATGCATGGTAGTGTAGTGTAGTAGCAGTAGTAGTATGGTTTAGTAGTAATATGGTTTAATAGTAGTATAGTGGTCTAGTGGTCGGGTGTAATATTATTATAAAGTGACTGAGGATGGGTGGTGCAGGTCAGGCAGGCCGCTCGGTAATCTGCAGATATAATGGACTCTGCTTGTGTGATACCTAATTGGAGTAGCCATTGTTTCACTCTATTTTTGAAAACAGGCAATGAGGGTGGTTCAAAGAGAGTGCAGCTATTATGATGAACACGAATATTTCTGTATAGAATGTTAGATATATAAAAGGGGTTTGTGATTATATTGGCAATAGTCAAGGCCTTACTAAGATCATTTGATTCTCAAACTGCAGTCACTGGGCTTATGGTTCGTTAAGTCATGATAATGCCCAGTCACTTTTTTTGTTCTTCTAGCTGCTGTATAAATGCTGTCCCTAACTTCAAATATCCAAAATAAACTCTATGGTTTGAACGCCTGACCACTGCTATTTATAGTAAACGTCACGTCAGGTAATATCATTATAATAATTATATACAGCACACGCTGCAAGTACAAAATACTGGAACAAGTATTTTATAATTAGTAGTATTTCGTGATAAAATTATGTCTATGTATTATATTATTAAATACAGAAGCAATATCCACATATAAAAGTTTTTCCAAATATGTCCTCTAGATTTTGAGTGCTTGATTATCAATTATCCAAAGGCTTTAATATAATTCTTCCACCAACTCAATATCCTCAAGTAGTAACCGATATCTCAAAAAAGGAACCATAACATTAGAAATAAATACGAGCACTCGTACAACAATATTTCCAAGATATTTTGCCACCTAATTAGTCCGGAGAATTAGCGAAGTTTTGGGGTATTTTTGAAATTTTGTCTTAGAAGGAAACATAATTATTACAAAATAACTAAATGTTTGCTGTTTATTTTTCTAACGAAATAACACAATACAACGCTTCTAATAATTTTACATATTTTGAATAGTTGTTCAAATACACTTTTTCAATTGTTTAGAATTCTGATTAATGTATTCTTTCAATATGAGGACGCTTTTTGGTATTATTGTTTCAAGTTGCTCAATAAACAGCTGTAAAAATTGCACAAGTTTAATGTTGACAGATGTTCGCTAGGATTTTATCTGATTATGAATCCTAAATTCCATTTCTATACTTCATTCGCTAAAATATCACATCAATCAAGTACCGATGAAAAGCAAATGAGTATTTTAAGTCCTTTTTAATTGTACATTTTCTCAGTGTACTTGAATTTATTGTATGAATGTTCCTGTAGAATAAGTTGTTTTGCAGTTAGTTGTCTTCGAAAATTCTTCCATGACGTGAAATCGTCCACTTTTAAACATGGAAATTCAAGACGGTAAACATATTTAACTCAAATTTATAACTGTTACATCCCTAATGAATGAGAATGTTGTTATTAGGATTATCAATGTAGTAATAATAAACACGATTTTAAATGAATTTTGAAGTCTTTACTTGGCAATGGATACATGTTGTGTACAGGGTTAAACCTTTGGTCCAGCACATAACCTCTTTAGCAATAACTGATCTTTTCACGTTGTAATTCAAAATATTAATAACTTATATTCTACTCTCTTATGACATCTTAAATTGAAAAATATTTTGGATTTTAGACAACATAACGAAATTTATAACATTCAAAAACTGCAATAACCGTAAAGTTAAGAAATAATCTAATTCACTACTGCATAAGTTGTGCGTAAGAAGAGACTATTTGAATCCTGCTTTAGTAAACAAACAAGCTCTGTTGTTTACACTGTAACCGGAGATATCTCTGATAGCTATCGAGCTCACGTATCCAGTAGATAAGCAAGTTTGACTGTTATCGTTTTCTGGAAGCCTATCAGTCAATTGTTGATAATCTTTCATTGTCATTTAATTCTTATTTTGACAAACCAAATTAAGGTTCCTTTAAAATGGAAAAGCAACACCAAAATGGATTGCAATACAGTTAAACACAAAAATTACGCAATTTGTCTACTTACTGATAAAATTTCAATTAACAATTTCAAGTTGTATATGTGTCGATCCACGTTTGATCTGCAGGGTCATTTCGTAATGTAGACTCAGCTTCCCCTCAAACTTTAGTCACCATCAAATATAGTGAGCCACGATGTAAACGAAATCAGTATGTGTAACTGCTAAATTCTTTGGAAAAGTTTAACTAAATACATAAAATATTCATAAATTTCTCAAAATCTCCTTAAGTATTCACTAATTATAGTACGAAACATAACAAGCCTTGGCATTCAGCTGTATATTTTACTAATAATGCAAAGATATTTCAATTAATAATTTTAATTGTAGTGCTATTGCAAGAAATTCTTCTAAGGCTTACATCCCAGGATTGCAATGCTACAATCTTGTACTATAACAGTTTCATAGACTTCAGAGCCACACCTCTTGGCTTTAAAGTTTCAAGGTAGAAGTATAACTCACTCAAAGTCTTTTATATCTTACCTATCCCAACCATTTTAAAGGCACGATCCTTGATACTGCAACAGCGCTAGTGTCTATACAAAGGTCATGAGCATTTATGAGTGTACAAAACTTAGATATATAAAAACCTGTGTTTCCTACAGAAAGCCTGTTTTGTACAGATTTTACCGACGAAGGTCATATATTCGTATTCATTTGTGATAATCTCTAACAAAACTCAAAGCAACACTGATTCTTCGTGAATCTTGTGATTTCGTTTTCCTAAATGGATCCACATTTATTTAATCAAATTACAAAGAAAATAAAAAAATTAAAACCTTAAATTCTTTTTGAATAATATAAATAATAATTGGTTACTTATATTTATAACTAATTAAACATGTAGGTATCATACACAACAGATTAGTTAAAAATATTCTTAATTTAATTCTTTCTTTTTCTTATTTCAAACTAAAAGAACAAAAATTCGTCCCCTTTATAAACAATTCTTTTATTTTAATGCACTTGTCTTTTAAATAGTAACCATGCACAACGTTAAATTTTATAGAATCTTAATCTTAATTTGATTTCCTTAGTCTAAAATGTCAAGATATATTGTCATCATATAAATTATATTTGTAAAATAGATGGCTAAAGTCTTCAATGTATTAGGAGTTTCATATCTTTTATGTATATTTAAACATTAAATAGTAAGTAAATTTAAGATTAACAGTTTGAGTTGATTAATTTATGCTCTTATCAACGTAAATATATTTTTCTTTAATATGTAATTTTAGTTAAATGTAGTGAGAAACTTTTAATATTACCACAGTGATCTGCACATCAAATCCTTATCAGAAAAGACCTTACTGTTATCAGACCTTTTCTTATCTATTGTTTAGTTTTTCTATCCACGCAACTTGTTAATGTGGTTATATTCTATTCTATAATAATTGTGTTTGTAAAGTTTGTACTTTTTCGGAATAAATTTCATTATTTCATTTTATTTTTAACATATCGACTTAGGTGGACGCAGCTTATTACTATTAATTCAGGCTGTTCTAAAGTCGGTACATGACTTATGTCGCAGTGAAAGTGTTAACCATTTTTTTATTTTGATAATAGATTAATCAAAAACGTTTATCTAAACATGTTTAGCTAAATCATTCCTTTAGACTATACAATTTGAGTATGCAGTTCCTTAAAATTCGTTAGATTTGAATTTGGAATCTCCTTTTTAAATAAAGAAATTCAATGTCTCGTATTTTCAAAAACCTTAAACTAAATTCACCAAACAGTCCTTCGTCACTTCACACTCTGCATTTATATTCAACAAAACCTTTTGAATGGGAACCGTGAGTAATCGAATGATGGACATTCATTAACTTTGAAGAAGACGAAGAGTCCTGCAGATGGAGGCGGAGTTTGTGTCCTTGACGTCCTGAAATGCTCTTGGGTTAATGTTTACGGAAACCAGTCCTAATAATGTTGTCAGCGGTAACTAACCTTGTCAGGGACTTGATTTATTATCTCACAATAATTGGCTGTGGAAGTTCTACCTCTGGATCTAATAAAGCGGTCTCTTTACATCAAGACTTTTGAATATGGGAATGAAAATCTTTTCGTACGGTTGTGATAATAAAATGCACTGTCATTCACAGCCATCATGGAATATATATATATATATATATATATATATATATATATATATATATATATATATATATATATATAATACGCGAATGTGCAAGGCAGCTAAAGCAACGAAGAAACAAATGTATTTCCGTAAATTAAAAAAAAAAAACAAAAAAAAAAAAAAAAAAAAAAAAAAAACTGTAAGACACTTACCACTTTTGTTCAGTCGTTCTACGATTCTACTTTGTTGAAATTTACGACTTTATGCCTTAAAAGATTGCTAATTATACACTGCGTAGAACATTAGCAATTTTGTGACGAAAATATAGATAGGAAAAGAGAATATGGGTATTAGAGTGATATTTGTGATATAACTCTAATAATCTTCATTGTACTAACAATGGTATAGAGCTAAGATGAAAATTGTTACTAAACCTTAAACAAGATGAGAAGGGTTAATTCAATAACAGACATCACTTCAACTTGATTACATTTGTTTGTAGTCCAGGTGTCTCAGATGTCGAAACGATGTAGTTTTGAGCTTTTGTTTTGGGCCTCTTCAGATGGATGTTGATTCCAGATTCCAGGAGTCAAATCTGTCACAGCATTAGACTTCAGACGCTGCACTAAGTGGAAGGTGAACTGGAGCTGAACTTAAAATTCTTTTTGAATAAGACGCCATCTTGGAAAGCTGCTAGTAGTACATAGGAATTGTTACGAAGGAAACATGATTTTTCCCGACATTTTCCATCGTTTAGTGAATAAAAAAAATCAGTAACAGTACATTTCAAGATCTGCAATCTGATCTCTTCTTCAGGTAAACAACTAAACTAACACATAATTACAAACTGCGTTAAAATAAACAAATCTTACCAGAGCGTTGTGACACGCCTAAGTCTTGTAATGATGAGTATTTTTGTTGGCTGAGCGTTACTTAGTGAAGGAGTATCCGCAAGGGTATTTTAAGAATTTACTGACCATAGATTTGATGTTTTGCATGAAAACTCATTTTTAGATAAGCAATGCCGAGTTAATGTGTACCTCCATCATGGGATTGGCAGAGGGGTTCAAAGGCTAAACTTTTCCTCAGGGAGCTGGCAGGAACGGCCCTTCTGCCTTTCTATCCACAGGATATGTAGAGGACAAATCAATTTGGAATTTTTTCTGAAATTTCATTTCTACCACAGTAACACTGAGTTTTAAGATTATGCAAGACCCCTCTAATGAGGTCATATGTTCTGGCGACTTCCTTGTTTAATAAAGGACATATTTTGTTATCGATCCAATAATCTTCGACCTTGGTTCCACAAACGGTTTCGTGATGACAATGGCAACAACGTGCACCTTTCCCTATACCGGGCTGTGGTCAATGGTACACAATAGACTGAGGTCGATACCAGAGTCAGCTGTGATGTACGAGACCTCGGTTCCCGCCCTCGGTCCCGCCCCCTCACTGTCTCCTGCGTCACCATACGGTCGTAATACCTGTCCCACTTCCTGGACAACTGTGTGGTGATGCAGAGGTACATTTAGCACCTCCGGATCGTTGAAACCTAGAAAGGGATCTACAGAATAAAACATTCATCTTCGGAAACAGTTTTTTTAGGTAGTTTACTGTATAAAATATACATATAGTGCCAATAATAAAAGATCTGGCTCCAACACACTATAAGATTTTTCGCACAAACATATACTGACAAGTTATGCCTGTATTAGTATCTTGATCTCAAAATATTAATGAATGGAATAGTTCATTTCATTACTAATCTCGAAAGTGACCTATTGCGAAAGAATTGCGATTGCATTTACTCGCTAGACAAATGCGAGCGTGGAAAAAGCTACCGTGACGAGTATTGAACGATGGTTTTCATAACGATACAACAAAGTACACGAAATCTATTAAAATACTATCTCCCTTTTCTTAGTCTAGTAATTATCCTTCTATGTTCAAGTTGTCCTTCGAAATATCACTTAGTTTTGAGGCAACAAGATCCAATTTTTGTTACTATGACAAGGTTCTGAAATTTGAAACGCCTTCACGGATTTGGAAAACCTTTGTATAGGTGTAAGAATAATATTAATAATAATAAATAATGCATTTCCCCAAAATAACAAACTGAATATTACAACCAAATATTATTGCCAGTGATTAAAAATAAATAAAACTTCGACATAACTTATTTAAAATAACCGCAAAATACATAAAGATTATTCTACTTATTTACTTCCAATTGGTACGTGTGCCTCAGAGTAATAAAATATAGAAAGTAGATTAAATCCTTTTCGGTTTTTCTTTCTTTGTTTAATACTAATAATTAGGCCAATATATTTTACACAATAAGGGAAATGTAGATATCCCATAAGGCTGTGGCTGTATTGGGGAGATTGTGTACAAATAGAGTAAAAATAAAAATAGCGGAATCGAGCAAGAACTAAATAATAAAAATTAGTTATTGTACCTTATGTAGTAAATAATATACTATTACGTTTTAAAGTTTAAATTTGGTATAATAATTTTGTTGTATCAGGCCACAACATGTGACATTAAATATTATAAACAATTATTTTATAATGCTCTAGCGTGACTACTTAAATATTATTATAACATAGCAGACTAAACTAACAATACACTCATTTATTATCTTAAACACATACTCAATGTTATCTTATCCGATCAACCATACTCTAATTTCTTTAGAAAACACATTTATTTTCCTATTGCTTTTTACTAAATATGGAAATAAATTATATATCATCGGACCTATAAAAGAAAAGAATTTTGTAAAATGTGTTTTTGAGGTTTTGGTACACAAAAGTTATTTGCATTTATTAATCGCATTTCTATCATAATTAACATTTCGAAGCATTTCCTTTTCTAATATAAAACAGTTTTAATACTTTGTAAATGTACATATAACGAAGGGTTAATATGTTATGGTAATGTGTATTTTAAGCAGCTTTTCCGGATTTCCATGAAAATCATAAATTTATTTATTTTCTTTCCTGTATATTATAAAATCCTTCTTTAGGCATTACACATTTCATTGACACTTTTTGCTTCATCTTGCACGATCCAGAACAACCATTATACAACTCTCACTGCAATATTCAGAACTGAAAGAAATGAGCTTGTAACCTTCTAGTGTATCCAGTAACTGTTCATCATCGTCATTAATCCAAGGTTCTTGTGGCACACCCTTTCGGGGCCCTGTAGTTAGTTGATATAAACACGTAATTAAGATATTTGGGTCTTTTTCGTTTAAGGGCCGGCATAAAAGACCTTAGCTTGCCTATTCAAAACTCAGATCACGCGATGCTTGCCCGCTGCGCAGCGCTTTGCACTGCTTGCTCTTTAAAAAAAAAAAATTAACTCGAGCTTGCAAAGTCCAAGCCCAGATCAACTCACCACGCTTTATTGAACAAGAAAAACTAAGTATAACTCACTCACGAGAAAATGGAAAAAGATAAGCGGCGCGCGTTTATCACTGATAAGATAAGACGAGTTTATACTAGAAAGTAGTACCTTACTACTGCCTTACGAACTAATAACACACAAAAAAAAAAACCGATTAAATGCACTGTCAGTCAGGTATAGTATGTTTGTAAGGTGCTGGCCCTTATACGAAAAAGACCCAGATATTTTAGACAAGTTACTGATATTATAGCTTGGTTAGTTTATACAGGGCGCACCGTAACTATTTGGGACAAAGGTATACCACATTATTGTTCAAGCCAAGACAAACATATTTCACCATATGAACATGGGTATCTGATGCTTAGTTTCCTGTCTGTCTGTACGGGGTTTTTTTTAGAAATATTTAATATCTTAAAAACTAATGAGTTAAATTACACCAATTTTGGTTCAAATGTTTATGATAAGAAAGTCTTGTTTTATTGTCTGTTGTTTTGGGCTTGTTTACTCTCACTGTTTTTCTTGTTATACCTATTTTATATGTATGCATATATTTATATATTATTGTTATTGATTAAGAGTATTTATTATATCAAGACTTACATTTTAATTTCACATTTTATACCTATATTTTATGTTATCACTTAATTGTTATTATAACTTATTAATGTGATATTATTGGTTATCATATATGTGTTATCGTTATTTATTAACTCGTTACTATATTTATGCTTTTTTGCTAAGATTATTTTGTACTGTTGTCACCTGTTTACTATTCTAATTTAACACAAAATGATTATGTTGATATTAATAGATATTTATTTACTATTGTTGTACATTGTACGTTGGAAGTGAAATAAAATAAAATAAAACTACCTGACTAACAAATGTATCTAACGGACATAAATTTGTCACCATACATCCTTCCATGGTGTTTAAAAAAATCATTGAATGCTAGACTAAAATCCTCATCGATTTTGAAATATTTGAAGGCAAATATATAGTACAATCTAATTATTTTTTCAGACATAATTTCAAAATCGTATACTTTTTGTAAACTGTTTACTCTACAAATAAGCCAGGGCTATCTTAATCACATCATACCTCAAATTCCACTCAAAACGCATAGAGCTGAAAATTTAAGTTTTATTGGAAAAGTACAAAATCAGTTAAAACATAATCAATTGACTCCTCGCTTATTTATTCATGTTTTATATTAGTCAAATACAAGTATTAATTCTGTGAGCAACACAGTACAATAACTGAGTAAATTAATTAAGCTATAGATTTTGTTTTAAACAATACTATGAAGTATAACATTACAAAATTCAGGTGATACAATCAATAATACAAACAGTTGGTAACTCTATAGTTTTAGCAGTGGATTTTATCTGATGGGCTGACTATCTACAATATTATCAAACTGGTTCTACAGTATGATAACCACCAGTAAGAAACTAATTTTGCAAGAAAGATAAAAGTTATCTGGAAAAGATAAGGGAGGTAAGCCTCATATTTTTACTATGTTCCTTGCTCAGTTATTTGTCTTTCTCCATCATACTACAACAAATTTCTTTTGATTTGTGCATTATTGTGGTTAATTTTAATTTATTTGTGGACTCTGAAAAATACACGGTGTTGAAATATGTGTTTGTGCTTCAATAAGATTGTTTTGCCATTTTAGGGTCTTTGCATTGAGCACAAAAGTCGTCGTTTTGGATTTTGTTTGTAATTTGGACCAATAAAACATGGTAGGTAACAGCAATGTTTCATTGAGTTTTAAGAAACGTTCTTCTCCCAGTAAAATTGAAGTTTTCAGCTCTATGCGTTTTGAGTGAAGTATGAAATATGATGCGATTGAGATAGCACTAGCTTATTTTTAGGGTAAGTAGCTGACAAATGTACATGTTTTTAAAAATAAGTCTGAAAAATAATTATAAGATTTTTATTTTTAATTTGCCCTCAAAGACTGTATAATGGTTGAGGATGTCATGTTTTCCAACATTCAATGAGTTTTGTGTTATGTGGAGTTATGTGGTAACAAATTTATATATTCAGATACATTTACCAGTCAGGTAGTTTTAAAAATCTAGACATAATCTTAACCATTTACGTAGGTACAGCCGTAACGTAATAAAGTTATTGCAGTTCTGAGTTTAGTAAAGAAACACAAATAAATTACCATCTCGAAAAATAAAAATTCGCATGACATGTTTTAGGTTATTTGAGTAACTTTAGGGATGGTAAGTTTTTGGACTTTCGCTTTCCACAGTTCATTTTTGTGACACAAAATATAAAAAAATTAAATAGGTGCACGGTATGAAGTATTTAAGAAATTTAAATTTTTTTAATACATTTTTGAAATTATAGTTTGATAAACAGTGCATCTACATTCATCAAACAATATTTTACTAAAATATGGTAACTAAATCAATATTACTAGTTAAACATGTATTAAACTTTGTTTGCATATTAAACTAGAAATTATGACTGAACTTTCCTCTAGTTACATTAAAGGCTAGAACAAGTAGAACACAATATAGATCTGGAGATAAAGTTGTTGTCAAGAAAGCGAAAAAGAAAGATTTTCTGTCTTCTTCAGAAATGTATTACAAATAAAAATAGAAAGATTTTAAGCCTCTTAATAATAAGTTTAGCTATTTAAGAAAGAAAACTAACAAAAACTAGAAAACTAAAGAAAACAAGAAAATGAAATCGATTGGAAAAATGTTTTAAAATGTCTTAGAACAAGTTATATAAATACATACGGTACTATATACTCCGGCTTTTTTATACATATGGATTATAAATTTGAGAGTTGAGTTTGAGAGAATGAATACAGGAACACTAAAACAGTACATATTTATTTTAGAATATGTATAATATCGTCACGAATATGCAATTCAATGTGTACAAATCTAAAAAAAAACATATACCATTATAAACAAACGTTCAGTAATGTATTAATTGAAAATCAACAAAAAGTATCAAACACTCAAAGATAAATATATACTTAATAAAATAATTTCAAAAGTAATATATATATAATATAAATATATATATATGTATATATATTTATATATATAATATATATATATATTATATATATATATATATATATATATATATATATATATATATATATATATATATATACACACTATATACTGCAGAATATAATACATTCTTAGAATAAAACGGAAATTAAATATTTAAAGAAAATCTTAATAATGAGCATAAAAACAGTTTTGCAAATTTATCACACACGAAAACTATAACTAATAACTAATATTATAACACAAGTAATCAATAGGTAATAAGTTATAATCAATACAAGAAGTAATGTTTTTCATATTGTATTTTAGTATAGCCTTCAGAGAAATAATACTACACCTCACCTCTGTGTATGAATATAACAGTCAGTAACTTGAAGGCGATGAAATAATTGTAACAGTGTTCAATAGAACGTTTATAACCCAAAAGCAAATTATATAATAGAATATACTAAAAAGCGATATAATAAAATTAAGTAGTGAGGTTAATACTCCATATTAGTTTCCACATTAAGCGCGTGTTATATTTAAAAATCTTTATTATTTGTAACTGTAATCTTTTTAACGGTTCACAACTCATCCAAACATGCTGGCAAGTGATACATTAACTTTAGGTATTCTGAAAATAATGTTATGTGCAGACAAAAGGTTAAGAAATAAAGGCATTTTTAATTTATTTATTTATTTAAACATAGCTTGTCTGAATCAATGCTTATCAAAATAGTGAATTTATGAAATACTTCGGCTTTGCTGTGGGGAGCATGAACAGAATGTTAAACCGAAACTGCCAATAATAAGTATACAATGATGCCTTCTTCATCACAGAGTGTCAGCTATTTGACAATTTGATTGTTATGATAGTACTAATGATACTGGCCTAAGATTAAAATTATTTGCAGTTATATAATACAGGATTATTATTAACGAGAATATTATAATCTCTCACTATTAAAGTTCCTGAACAATAAGAGGGAAATACATAGGTGCACTTCAGGAATCTTAATATGGCGTAATTTGAATCAGAATAACTCGAAATTGATGAGATATATTTAAAAACTGTGGTTTCCAGTTTTCTACGTTATCGTCTTTTCTACTCTATTTCACTATTGAAAGGTGAACGTATTTCGGCTATTTAAACTGTATTAAATATTCATAACATCTTAACACAATTACTTAATAATCATAAGAAGTTAAATACCGTATCACTTATCTTATTTGAAAAGGTATGTGTATACCTATTTTATAAATATGTAGTAACATAAATTTCAAACTGTTACTGGTGTTAACGAAACCATAAGAACGGCTGAATTGTCGGTGAATTGCTTCTGTTGCGTAACATCTTATTATTCCTTGTTTTTCAGTCTCTATCGCATGAATTGTTTTATGTAAATTATATAAATATTGTTAATGGTGTTACATACATACTTTGTACTATGTCGCCTAAATCTTAAGCCGTGTGACACAGACACCATAAAGTTCTTGTTTATTTTCACAGCTATTTATAATAATTTATGGGTCCTATAAGTATGAGTTGTAATCATGTGTTAAAAAATCGTATGATTCTTATGATGTGATATAATATTTGTGTTTCTTGAGATAATTTAATGTGTCTTGTGATGTGTGTTAATGATTGCAGCAATTTCCCATATAACGTAAGCCGAAATGTGAGGCAAATTTAATGGAAAAGGAAGTGTTTAATTATTTTCTATAATTCAATTAATAGAACAGTTGTTGATATCGTACCTTAAAACCACACCAATCACTATCTCAATGTCTATATGAAAAATAGAACAACTTATAAAAAATCATCAATGGACAGTGAGTTTTTAGAACACACAAGCCTGCTATATTATATTGTTCGGTGATTCAAGTAGAGCTAAATCTTGTGCATTAAAGTGAACAATCACACATCACAAACGGTGACACACGGCTGTAGGTTGGACGGCACTTACACTTACAAATGAACTGCACACAAACGTGTAAGAGGATCTCAGCGGAAGACGCAACCGGACGTGGCACAAAAGGTCGGACCTAATCAAATTCGCAACTTCGCAACTCCATGCGGAACGTATAATTGCGTCACCCTAACAAGGACGTAACTCACCATACTAACAGGTACCGCAAATAGACATGTTGCTGTCCGATTTCGGCCTCTATCCTAAAAACGTTACGGAACCGAGAAGAGGCTTTAGAAACACGTCGCTAGTGTTTGCAGTATCATCGAAGAACTAGAGAATAGAAAATCGGAACAATAAAATGTTTTGTATTCGTATAAGACAAAAAAATTGCGTGTCGTAACAAATCCATAGCTCATTTCATTCACGGGCATGTGGACAGACAAAAAGTGATACAAAAAGGCGTTAAAAATTATGCATCGTAGAATTCATTGTCGTGTAAATTAAGTTTCATTCAATAACTATAATATGAAATCTTTATCGACATATATTGCCACATGATCCATTCAGAGTTCGTTAAATTGGGTTTTACATCAGTGTTTAAATAATAAAAGTATAGACGCAAACTCATCAGAAAATGGTGTTGCATGTTTTTGTATAGTTAGGCTACATGTTGTTAATACTTAACATGTTTGAGTATGTTTACAAATTTATTTATTCTCCTATTTTGACGTTGCCATCATAAATACACATAAGACAAATGTAAAAATATTCACAAACGCACAGCCAAATCCATTCGAGTGACATGCACTATTATCGAACTCAGTGTTTCTCATGTATAAATTAAGCTTCATGCACAATTACAAGTCTACGAGTATAGGTCAGTTCGTTTTCGAGATAGTTTGTGGACAGACAGACAGCTAGAGAGACATACAGACAAAAATAAAATTTTTACAACCCCGTGAGATTACGCTTCAGCCAACTAAGGAATAGAAAAGAATTTAAAACTTGTAAATTGGCATTAAAATACATTTATATTAATATGGCCAGAGAGAGATTCTCAGCTCTTAGCAAGCAATATATATATATATATATATATATATATATATATATATATATATATATATATATATATATATATATATATATATGTATATATATATATATTATTTATAGTAATACATATATAATTACTTTCATGTTTTTATTGATTAAGGTAAAATATTAAAAACCCTGATGTTGGGGGAGGAGTTGAACTAAATTTAATCGATGTTCTTAGGGTTGGAGATTTTACCGTTATATAGTATTCAAGGTACGAGTGTGTCTACCTATTTGACATTTTTAGTTAAAAGTTAAAATGTACTATTATATTTTAAATTGGACTTTAAAAATACTCGTAGAATCAATATTTTTAGTCTAGTGGGAGAATGTTTTGAAAGACTGCAGTTTTTCTATTATTTTCTAGATTTTTCTGACACAAACCTGTTTTTTTTTCTGTGGAATCAATCCAAGGTGTAATTTTTACATACTACAATTCCAAGAAGGATACATAAAGTCCATACGAAGCTTTTCTATATACATCCGACAATGGATACTTTAAGCAGAAATACTGATGTCTACATAGTTCAGAATCCATGTTAAACTGTAACAAATTAATTACAGTTCACTATCTACTAAAAACACTTCCCACTAGCCTCAAACTGATAATAAGAAACTCCCAGAATTATACACTGGGTTTTGTCTTTGCGCTGCATATTTTTCAGATATTAAAAAAATATGTGCTTAATGCTAAGTGTTATATGTTGTATATCAATCTCTTTAGAAACTACATAAAAATTTTGTAAAAAAATAAAAAAAACGCATTTACTAGATTGTTTTTATTTGCACATAAATTCAAAAATATGTATTGTAATATTTTGTTTTCTAAGTTTCATTCCATGTAACTTTCACATGACTTGAGATAGTAAGATACTGTAAATCTAAAAGATATACACAATTTTGTAGTGAACAAAAGGATTATAACATATATAAGCATATTTTACAACACAAGAAAGTGTTTGATAATGTAAAGATGTACTACTTTTTTTGGCAGTACGCATTTATCCTTATTGGTGTTCGATAAATTCTTTGGACAAGTGGGATATCAGATAATGATGAATTATTTTCACTGTCACTGTCACTGTTCACAATCATACTCATATTCCACCGGTTTATAATCATCCAGACTGCCGGACAACAAATCTGACAAAGAAATATTATAATGCACATCATTTGCCGATATGTCACTTTCAACACCAGAACTAATATTTTCATCATCCAATAGTTCACGTATATCACTTGAACAACGAAGATCACTCATTTCACAACATAGCGATACATTATTAACAATCAGCCTACATAATAACCTAGCAACAGTAGCAACAAAGATCGTCAAGGCCGTGCAGCGCGTCACCAGCTGCACAGTCCGTCAGCTGTATGCTGTGCGGCATTTGGATCGATATCAGCTGACGAGTAATATTACGAATATATAAAACTATGCAAAATGAATTGATATTTATGAGTAGAGGATTCGACTAGTGCAAGTTATGTCTTTATAACTTAAACGGTTTTCGTGTAATAATAGTGCCGTCTTTATCAGTTCAGAAGCAGTCTGTGCCGTCTTTATCAGTTCACAAGCGGTCTGTGCGATCTTTATCAGTTCAGAAGCGGTCTGTGCCGTCTTTATCAGTTCACAAGCGGTCTGTGCCGTCTTTATCAGTTCACAAGCGGTCTGTGCCGTCTTTATCAGTTCACAAGCGGTCTGTTCCGTCTTTATCAGTTCACAAGCGGTCTGTGCCGTCGGTCATCAGTTGGAGGGTTAAACACAAAACATATAAATCTTTCGGATTCATGAAAGGTGGTAAAGATAATAAATAAGATTGCTAGGAAAGAGTATAAAAACCGAGATCGCCGGAGACTTGAACGAGCGGTATAATGGAAGGCGTTCAAGCGGAACAGCCCTGAGATATGCAGAGCGCCTGCGCGGTGTTGCCACACAAAGCAATGGACGGATGTGCACTTAATGTTGAAACACTGCAGTAGGCAACTTGCAGATAACCGATGACTACCTCGATGTCTGAAAGCATTGCAATGGAAGACAAGTTTGAGTAAAGGGGGCAGTGGTTTTTGCTTAGCCTAAATTAATATATTACTAAAAATAATTTTTGAAATTAAAATAATAGTTAACAACAATAAAGCAGGTTGAATTTGAGTTTAGCTCCAGTTCACCTTCCTTTTTATTACAGCGTCTGGTATCTGACGCTGTCTCAGGCTTGACTCCTGGAATCTGGAGTCATGTTCTTTTGAAGAGATCCAAAGAAAGTCGACGACGAAGAAACTCAAAACGAAAAATTTACATCGTTTCGACATCAGAACAATAGGTGAAGTGGTAGCCTGATTCTAAAATACGGTCCAAATCATTTGCACTTTTTTATTGCCCATACGGAAATTGAACCCAAGTCCTTTCGGTCGGAGAGCCTAAGGTACGGTGAAGGGGGTTTTGAGACAGATGTTGGACCTCTTTTACGCTAATTTACATGATCCGAAATTCTTAGCTTCACATTCATTGCAGAATGTTTTTGTGATACTAATTTTAATTTATTATTATTTATAGCAGCCAACTCTACAATCATTAGCTACAAAGGAGAGGTTTTGGGATAATTAATAAAATTACTGATTACCGATGAGTTTTTTGTATGCTTGCATTATTGTTTCTTAATTTTTCTGATACACAGTATTTTAGAGAAATAGGGTCCCAGATTTGATACATTGCGTAAAATATTCTACTCGATATCAAGTGAAATTCCTCGCAGTATTTTACACCAGAATAATATAATTGGGAAGTACATCTTGCACCATACCCCGCCTCTTACACAACCTGGGATGAGACCTTAACTTGAAGTGAAGAGGGGTTAAGTGTTGTTCATATCTCAGTGTTTATATTGTCAGGCGCCTGAAGGACATTGTGTGAGTGTGTCACCACAAAGGACTTCCCCGCTGTCACACCTGCCACCGCCAGGCCACTCTAGTGTGAAGTACACTCTGCCTAGTCATACTGGACACTGGTTTTGGACAATTTCCAGGAAATATTTAACTCCACAATTGGATTTTACTATCTTGGGAAAACGGACAAGGTCACCCCATCTGAGTCAGTTACGGCTCAGCTATCTATACGTTGCGTTTCATCAGTAACTGGTAACTGTCGTGATAAAATCTGAAATTGGTACTAAATGTATTGTTTATGTATAGTAAAACTATTTATGGTTTCGACTTCAACAGTTTGAGATAATAACTTCTTTAAGAACACATTGTGTTTGGATATAAAGAATGTTGAGTAATAGTGATGACAAAGAAGACAAAGTTATCTTCCCCCTTTCTCAAAATGAGTAGTTTCGCCAGGGAGAACACACGTAGGAGTATAAAAAAGCAAAAATAAAATTTTCACGCGTTACCTCATAAGGTACTCAAATGTATATTGCCCATTTTTTGAAATTATTCCATTCCATTTCAATCATAGGTTTAAAAAGTTAATTATTCAACTTTAAACCATTCAAACACTTAAGTGAAGAAGATAATCATTAACAATATCTTTTCTCCTTTGAATAAACAAAGAAACACGGAAAACGAATAATTTTTTATATATGAAAACTGCAATTTATATTTTAAAATATCAAGATACCATTATTTTTATTGGATATCGCCGTCACTTTTTCATCAAAGGCAAAGCAGAAAAGTAAAATTGGTAGTAATTTTGTGAATGATACACAATTACTCCTGTGTTATCACAGGTTATCCGAATTAGTGTGATGTTTATCTGAGAGATTGATGTACAGCAGCTTACTTCAAGTCTGTAATTAGTGGACACTGCTATCTGATTTGGTGTGATGTTTACCTGAGGGATTCATGCACATCAGCTTACTTCAGGTATGTAATGAGTAGAAACAGTTATCTGAGTTGGCGTGATGTTTAACTGATGTACATAACCTTATTTCAAGGCTGTAATTAGTAGAAACAGCCATCCAAGTTGGCGTGATGTTTACTTGAGGGATCGATGTATGTCAGCTTATTTCAGATATGTAATTAGAAGAAACAGCCATCCGATTTGGCGTGATGTTTACTTGAGGGATCGATGTATATCAGCTTACTTCAGATATGTAATTAGAAGAAACAGCCATCCGAGTTGGCGTGATGTTTACTTGAGGGATCGATGTATATCAGCTTACTTCAGATATATAATTATAAGAAACAGCCATCCGATTTGGCGTGATGTTTACTTGAGGGATCGATGTATATCAGCTTACTTCAGATATGTAATTAGAAGAAACAGCTACCCGAGTTGGCGCGATGTTTACATGGGGGATTAATGCACAGCAGCTTACTTCAGGTCTGTAATCAGTAGAAACAGCAGGACAAGGTTATGGGCAGTTTACTCTCTCATACTTGTTGTCACAGGCTATCCGAGTTGGCGTGACGTATACCAGTCCCCCTGGTTGTGACATAACCGTGCATTATCGGGGGCGATGACCTCCTCCACCTCGGAGGTCATTGTCAGGGCTACACTTGTCACACATTCCAGCTCCAGCGAAAGCGTTCTCCGGTGGCACTCCAGCGTCATTACACTATCTTCTCCAGTCGTGTAAACAAGACTAAGAAAAATGATTGTCACCTCACAGTAACTTATTCAACTATTAAGCTTAAAGACGTATACGTGTTAGTATGGTAGAATACCGTAACTGATTAAAGTCCAAAACCTATGTTTTAGCATGTTTTGTTCACATGAACCTAGTTAGCTGGCATGTGTTAGGCTTGTATTCACCTGAGAAAGTGACCAAATTTCATATTTCGAAACGTAGTAATACTACTTTGAAACAATTTGATCATTGGGTTAATATAACTAGAGGAAAAGTGCAATGATCGTTTCCTTTATGTTTACATTTTTGGACTATTAAAAGTACATGATAAATAGTCTCAGAAATTAAAAGTGTTATTGAGAAAGTTTGTGAATTTAAGGCTTCCTTGTGATGTTTACTTACTTAAAACTGATTGCAACAGACTTATTTTCAAACACAACAGAATTTGCGATGAACATACAAGAAATATATTTAACCTTATCAATATTTTCAGTGGTATCAAACATTGACATTTTAATTCATTATTTTACAATGTTTATACTGTAAGTGTTGTGATTTAGAGAAGAAGGTCAAAGCTTTTACGGAGATACGCAACGAAAAGATCGAAATTGCCGCCCTGATAGCTATCAACCACCCTCTTTGAGTATAATTAAGTGGTATTTGCTGCCTACTGGTAATTATTTATATTTAGAAATATTGTCATATTATGACAATATAATATTATACTATATATTTATAACGTAGACGTAACAGGGTGAGTTAATCGACATACGTGTATTTAATTTGCGATCAGACCTTCTTTTTTCTAACCATTTCTTATTACTTGTTTAAAGTAGTTATTTTGAAAATGAAGAGTTTGTGAAGGTAACACGATTTTTAGACATTAATTTGCAATCGTAATGTGAAAACATAAATGTTATCACTTTTTTTGTTTAAAATGTATTACTGGGTAAGCAAGGTTTGATAGGATAATAGGATTTCGGAATTTGCCATCGTTATATGTTACAAAATGTAAAACGGTACGTTTAGAAATCTGCAATCCGGTCTCTTTAGCAAGTAACATAAAAAAATGAAAACAACGATTATATAAATTTGTATTTACAAAGTAAACATTTTGTTTATTTCAACCTAGATTGTAGTTATGTTTTAGGTAAGGTATTCACCTAAGGAAGAGATCAGATTTCAGGTATCGGAACGTAGTGTTGTAAGATTTTTAACATATAAAAATAGCAAATATCCGAAATTCTGTTCATCACTTTGTTTGATCTGATATTTTCCTCTGGTGGATAAATGTATACAACGTCAAACTACAAACTAGGTTAAATAAAAAAAAATAAAATAAAAAAAAAGTTTGGTGGGTTTTGTTTTCTTTCAACCTAGTTTGTAGTTTCGTGTCAGGTTAGTTATTAACCTGAGGAAAATATCATACTGTAGATCACTAAACTAATTAGAGGCATGTAAAAAGGTGCTGAATGATTTACAAAAAGAGTTCATGTGTCAATTTTATAATGGCTTTGTGACAACGTACAGTTTGAACTGCTGCATGATCTAATTGTTATAACAGACTCTGCACTAAGTTCTGGCTCCAACAAACTAATGATTCCTTCAAGAAAGCAAATCTATTTTTAATATTTATTTCAGTCCGTACACCCTTTTGATACCTGAAGCAAAGGACAAATAAAAAACGTATTTAACACATCATAATTGAAAATGTTTGACATAATTGTATCATTTCGAAATGAGATTGATACACATCAAATAACCTATTAAGAAAGATAATTTTTAATTACAAATGTTTGCTGAATTTTCAAGCTTAAATTTGAGAAACCTTAATTTTTCATTATTTGCTATGACTTCGTTAAGAATAAGTTGAGGTGAGGCCTATAATGTTTTTTAAATTGGACAATCTGCCGTGATTTAGGTCAACTTTTCTCGTAACCTGTGAAACTTAAATAGGTAATTTTGTTGTTGTTTTGATATAGAGGTTGCTGAATGTATTTATGTAATATTGTTTTATTTTACAAAAGAGTTATGGAAAAACTATATTTTAACTTAGCTTACAAAAAGCTTAATGCGTTTAGAAATACTTAAACTTTACATGGAGTTATATCATTGTACTTTACTTATTAAGTACTGTGAAAACCTAGGCATAAAATGTTAAAACCTTTACAGAATAATTTAGGAGAAAAGCATATTACTGAAATAATCAACGCAATGAAAGGTGATAAATAGTGACCAAATGGAGATTCGTAAACCGGTTTAACATTTAATAATATTTTTTAACCAACATTAATTTTAAAGACATCGAGTGTTTCAATAAAAATATAATGTAATTTGTCATCAGGTTGAATTCTCAGATTTTTTACTTTAGTGTCTCTAGAACTTACTTCTCTGAACCAGCCAAATATGTGAAGGAGAAGTTGACTAGAAGAATTTTTTAAATTACAGTTTTCAGATTTTGTTTTTACTTGATCAATACGTCTCCTACAAAATTTGAAGGTTGGAAGCCCGAACTTAATAACTCAAATTTGAATGTGTGGTTGATTTCTTGATTTTGAAACGGAAAAGCTTTTGAATGCTTCAATACCTTATTTATTGCAATTATTGTTCCAATACATGCGCATTTATTGGCCTGTATGGATTCACTCCAGCCTCGTCAATGGTTTTGATTCACAAGGTCATTTAGTTTATTGGCATACACATCCGCTACATATATTACTGTATTTACATTTTTAAAAGGACATTTAAATTGTCATGTAATAAAAGTGGAAGGTTTATGAAGCCATCCTGTTCTCGATTGAGGCATAAAATAAAGCAATGTGTTTGTCTGCAAGGTCACCTCTTCTGACCTTTAATCTTAAACATCCAGTTAAACTAGTACTGTTCTACCACGGAATACATAAATCTATAAATATTTAACACACATTGCAGCAACATACATACAGCTACAACAGTTAATCATCTCTAACTATTGGGAAAGGCTATGCGGGTTGCTTCCAGCATGTGGATTGCTAGTAAAATACCCTCAAGTATTATTACACGCGAAGTATGTTTCATATCGATGTAATTGATTCTGTAATGAACTAGAATTGAATAACATTTCACAACTTTTAATCAAGATTCAATGAAGTATAATGCTGATTCATGCAAGCAGGACAATGATAATGATAATGGTTTCTTATCAGTGCAGTTCAATCTTGTGGCATTATCAGGTATTACCTGTTCTGCACAATAATATGAGCATCCTTGATATGGAACACCGATTACTTTTGTTCGGTCTTGCCCACTCCTTGTATTCCGTGAGATTTTCCACAGGAGGTCTGCATCCATTTGCTTGAGGTGGCAGGATACCTTGTAATAGTAGGCATCTCTTCATTACAGCAATGCTAGTATTTGGGAGTCGTACAAAGAAGCAACATGCCGGACAAAGTTGGCCGGTAAAAAGAAACCCTCACAATGAATAAGCTTTCTCCATAAGAGATTAAGTTTCCCTTGGGTGGTGTAACAACGACTAAATAATAGTTTGAGCAACCGAGTTTTTTTACACATAAGGGAGCTACGGTGGTAAGGGTTGATTCAATGTGAATGTTGAGTTTAGTTTCAGTTCAGCCTCTGGAATCTGACGTTGTCACAGACTTGACTCTGGAAATGATGTTCCTGTGAAGAGACCCGAAAAAGGTCGGCGACGAAGAAGCACCAAAGCTATAATACACCATATTTTTATATTTTGTAGTCTAGGTGTCTCTGATGTAGAAACGATGTAAAGAGGTTTTTTATTTGAGCTTCTTCGTTGGGATCTCTTCAGATGAACATCAATCCAGATTCCAGGAGTCAAGTCTGTGATGTCGTCAGATTCCATACGCTAGACTAAGGAAAAGGTGAACTGGATCTAAACTCAACATTTACATGCAATAACAGGGATGTAAATTAGATCAGAATTTTTTTTTATATTCAGCTAAAATTATGAAAGACTTTGTACTTAGTGTTGGTAGGAGTTGGATTGTTGTAGTTTGCGTGAGGGGGTTTTAGGCCTTTGATACCTAAAAGTCCACATGTAGATTATTGGTAGCCTAGTTTTTGCATTATAATGAAAATTTCACTACTGACTGTGCTTTTAATATGGATGAGAACCTTTCACGAAACACAGTTTTAAAAAACGAGATCTTTCTATTTGTTTGAAAACCACACTCAGCGTTTCATAAGAAAAGGCTTCATAAATACAAAACACAGTTCATCCTAATGCACGAGGTGTTAATTTGATTATTCCAGTTCAGATGAGAATATATAATAACACTAAAGTTTAACTCAGCAATAGAGAAATCCTGAATATATTAGATTCGTTTAATGTCTAATTACCCATGAACTATCGATAAGTTATTTTAGATATCAAGCTTTTCCGAATAAATTAATCATATCCGGATTGCATTGTTCTTTTGTTTGGAAATTGTTTATATATATATATATATATATATATATATATATATATATATATATATATATATATATATATATATATATATATATATATCAATGTAATGAACACATTAATAATACGAGCTAATACGGCTTCTTTTATGCCCAGCCAATTTTTACTTTAGTAACAAATATTAGAAAGTATTTACAGATAGTAGGCATATATGGTTATTTTCAGTTCTGAATGGGTACAAGATGTAGTTCTCTCCCAACAGTTCTTTGCAGTTCTGTGGTGACGACAGTGCGTTATCTTCTTGTTTAACTAGGACAAGAAGTTCAAGGGATTGCTTACTGCTCTTGGATTTCTGCGCGGCTTCCGGATTGACAGGTATTCAGGTAGGTACAGTAATGGTTGGGTGTTGGAGGTGACTCTTGCTAAGATCCATGGAGAATCCACTATAAATGATTGAATCCACCTTTTACTTATCCAGGATCACATTGTCCCTTTTAACACTTGAAATGAGCAAGAATAGAAAGGATAGTGGACATTATCTCAACCATACGATATTTGCTGTTTTCATTCGATTACCAACACTTTCGACCCGTTACATGTACGAGTGAAGTTATCGATAACGCGTGGTAGACTACCGGATGAGAGGCAATAACTAGCCCCATTTCGCAAGTGGATGCGCTGCGTAGCCAAGCCAGTAACATTTAGTAATACCAAGGATGTCACCAATCATTGCTCTGTTCGCCTTGAGAGCCCAGCCAACTCCGGAACTTGTGCGATAAATCAGCTGGACGACTGCAACCTATTGCACTTTTCCCTGTTCTAATTGGACACTTTAAAATGATCAACGACTTCACACCTCTTAAACACGGTATTCCACGAGTCATGGTTTCGTGAACAGTTTTCTTGATAATGTCCGTTCTCGGTTTCAGGATTTGTGGATTCTAACTCAGTTGCAAGAACTGTCCAGTTTACAAACTAGTGGTATTTGTTTAGACCAACGTGCACAAGCCATGACAACAAACTAGAGTCTTATCTAGGAAGGATTTTATCTTGAGAGATAACACGGTTGGTTCCACTTTTCTGGTGAACTCATAGCTACTATCTTTGGTTGTGTGATAAATTAGATGATCACGCTGAGGTCTGGAGGATTATTTCTGTTAATTCTGAGGTCTGAGGGTTCCTCCTCAATGTAACTTTGATTGTTACAACTCCAGTAATTGTTACCTGAACTTCATACACCAGAGAGAGCAGATCGAGGCCTTCTTTTGCCGTACCTCAATTGTGGCATCGGATAAGTTATCATTTGTGCAATTAATATTATAGATTCAAAAAATATAAAGTTGATATTAAAAACTATGTTGTTATATGATACATCGTTTATAGTACACAATTTCGAAAAACGAGAGAAAGATCTTTTTAAAACTTTTTGAAAATAGTAACCATATTACAAATATATTCTTGGTCTACATAAATGCGGTGGAATTTTAAATTAATTATGTACCAAAGATTCGTAGTTCTTCTAGTTAAAACGCCGTTGAAATGACTATAATTAAGGTCTCGTTCAAACCGCGTACACGCGTTGTTAGAAGAATTAAAATATTGATATTTCGATTTAAAAGTCTTAAACGGAAGATGTCGACTGTTAGAAAGCTCTCCACAGCGAAAAGGTGAAATATCTAATCCTGTGTTATCTGAAAAGTATTAACACACGACGTAAACTTAAAACTTTATGCACAAATAAATATTCATTATAATACTCTTTAGGCAGTTAAATTTAATTGTCTTTAACTTTCAAGCTTACACTTTTTAAAAATAAACTGTAACTTTTTAAATATAAATATGTGACAATAAGGAAGCTCCCAAAGGGTGTATGCTGTCTGCCTCTGTAATATACTAGAGGATAAGAGTTCCTAGATGACAATAATAATCTTCTATATATATATATATATATATATATATATATATATATATATATATATATAAATGCGAATGTTTGTTTGTATGTTCCGTTATAACTCTGGAACCAATGCACGAAACATCGTGAAATTTTGTACAGTGATTCTACACGTTCCTGGAAGTAACATAGGCATACTTTTAGAGAGGTATTTGGTCCAATTTTAATAGTTTATTTCATTAATTTTTTAATTATAAATTGATGTTGATGTTGGTGTGTTTTATATTGGATCCGACAGACTGCGCTACGACACATAATACAAAGCGAACTGATACTTAACAGCTGATAATACTTTCAGCTGAAGTTCATCAAAGAGGCAGAAACATTTGTTTACATTTAAAATTTAAAACATTTTTATTGTAAAGTGCTTGATCAGTAGTGTTTTTAAATTCAGATTGCATCAATGATCAATAAACTATTTAATTCAAAGAAAATACTATTAAACGCTATTATGAAAACAACCTCATTATACAAATCCGTGAATGTTTGCACATAAGGTAATCGAATTTGGTTACATCGAAGGTAAATGAAAAGAGCCGAAAGAAGACACTTTATGATCGAAACTTGGTTTCTTTGATACATTTTCTTGAAGGCACACTCCTAAAATAATACTGTAAATATCTTAGACAGAAAATTAATTTTAACAGACCGAATGTGATTCTTTATAACCTAATTAGTTTACCAAGATTCATCCGTATACAGTAACTGTTCTGAATAACTTTTCAGCACCTAGCAAAAACCACGAAAGATAGAGGCAGGAATATGATACATACCTTCATAATGCGCCCAAGAGGCTCACGAAGGAACGACTGTCAATTATCTCAGCAATGTTTAGAATGTGATAGAAAAAGAATAAGTGAATATAGTGTACTGTTTTCAACGGGAAATTGCGTGCGAAGCCGCGGGAAACTGCTAGTCTCTATTAAAATACAATAATGAATAACGTATTGCTTGACTGATTAAAATTATTAACTATATCAATGGGAGATATTATTATGGTGGTCGTAGGTAGTTTCCTTGTTGGATGTTGGTTAGTCAATATTGTTACGTCTGGTAGCTCATTATCAGGTGTAGCTAGTACCATACGATAGAGCTGACTCTATCTATACGTCCGCAGTCGAAACTCATATCTCGGAAATTAGATTTTTTAACGTTTTATATTCTTTGAATTTTACATTTTTATTGAAAGAAATAATATTCCAATTGATACTCTTTCTCTTATAAGACTCTTGGAAGAATATTGAGAATACATAGTTGTTTACACTTTATGGTAATTTTTTCGTATGAATGATAACAATATACCAGTTCAGACTCACAACAATCGGCTGTAGGTATTTCTGATTTTATGGTCCCCCGAGAGTTTCTGTTGACTATACCTTCAAGTAACCTGCTTTGCCCCTGAGTCCGCAACATCCCAAAAATCTCTCGTCGAAAATGCGAATTTACCTTTTTCTGGTGAAAATCTTAAAATCAACAAGAATATCAAGAGTTGAGTTGGAGATTTTTAAGTTAAAATAAATATTCACCACAAAACCTTTGTGAGAAAAGAACACGATACGCAGAAATGGAATTCTAAAGACCTTAGACAAGCTTTAAAATATTCCCAAGCCAGAAGAATTCAAAAGCCAGGAGCTTCCTGTTCTGTGACGCTCTTGAATATGGAATCTCATAGAGGACAGGACCTTTCCGACTCTAGGATTTCAGATTTTGAAAGTCTCAGAGAATGCAATCTTCTTGTGGTCAGGGGATGCCAGTAAAAAACCTTTCAGACACCTAAGGCTCACTCCCAGAAGTCAGAACCTTATTCTAGAGGCCAAAATCTCCTTCAGCTTTCAGGAGTTTGAAATAGACAGCTTTTAGACCTCGTGAATTCCTTGAGGCTGAGAAGTAACAAGGTTAGGGACTCCAGAGTCCTAAAAACCCTCTACAACTGAAAGCCGAAAGGTTGTAAAGGAGGCCAGTTTATGAAATTTCCAGAGGTTGGAGACTTACAAGGAGTCATAAATATGTAGCAGTCTCAAATGTCAAGGGGTTCTCATTATGCTACTAAAATACAATCACGTATCACATATGATTAACTATCATAAATCCTTAATTTAGGCGTTCACTGATTTAAGGTTTTAAAAACTAGTGGCACTTCGGAAAAATCAGTCAACGTAAACTAGTACCATAACTGCTCAAGGCTTTGTACTTGGCTGCTGCCAAACAAGAGGCTATGTCACTTCTTGCCAAGGCTTGATATCAGGCTGTTGAGAACAAACATGGACACTGCATGTCTTAGCAGTGACCATTTCAAAACTGGTTATAAAAGTAATACTAGAGAGGTAACCTGTTACAATTGGCATTTGTAAGTCCTTGATCTGGCACAACCCACCAGCAGAGTGGTCCATAAAGATAGATTATCAAATGCATGGAACCGTGACATTTATAAACCGGTTTGGTGCATCAATAGTATTTTTATCGTCGCCATAAAACTAATACAAATATACGTAATTAAATGACACAGTAACTTTATGCGGGTAAGTCGTCTATATAGCAGAGAATGTATATATGTTGGTTAATACGGATGCTAATGATTAATTAGATCTATTCTGTACTTCTCCTTGAAATACTTGGAAGTTCAGAAGATAAATATACAAAACAGTACGTTTGCAACCTCTTGTTTCTGACTTCTGTGGCTTCTGGTATTTCGTGTGAAGAAATGAAGAGAGCCAAGCTATTAGAATTACTAAAAATCCCTGACTCCCGAAGTATGAAATAGAGGAACTCGCAAAACAAATAGGTGACAAAATTATTCAACTTCCACAATACCACTGCCACTTCAACTGTATTGAATTAATTTTGGACACAATAAAAGTTTTCTCGCAAGGAAAAACGAAACTTTGACCATAAAAGAGATAAAAGATCACTAAAAATGCTAATTCATATAATGGAAGTTCCGAATAGAAAAAAGTAGTAGACCACATGAAAAATGTTATTTTGGAGTCATGGCAGAACGAAGGATCAATGGATGATGCATTGATGAAATTGTCAACACTGGGATACCTAACAGTTTCCAGTGATGATTTCAATGAAGAGGAAGCCAATACCCGTAGAGAAGAAGAAATAGAAAGAATTTGGCTGGGACGATGAAAATGGAGAGTGAAAGCGAACTTAATGTGCGTGGGCTTCTTAACTCCTGCTAACGATAGAATTTTAGGCTTCGCTGAATATTGATAAATTTCCTGTAAAGTTAAGAAGAAACAAAAATAAGTACTGTAATAACAATATCTCATGCAGTTTAACTGTATATAGGGTTATGACATTACAACTGATATAATATTTGTCAGACAACAAGTAGACCTACTGTAGCAAAGTAATTGAAAATGAAACTATTAAAGCTATCATACAAAGTTAAATGCTAAGGATTTTTTATTTTAGTTTACCCATACTACACATACATACTGAAATCAATTAACCACATAGTTAAATCTTTGTATTATATGCAGGGGTGTGTGTTCAAATAATATATCTTATGAGAAAAACTTACAGGCAAACAGAACTATAAGAAATATAGGTCAAAAGTATTCATGATACTTTTTTAAATCAAGCATAGTACCTAAAAATGTGTGTTAATATTTTTGATAGGTATTAGACTTGGTAGTAAAAGTTATTATTTTACAAACTTAAACATCACCCTTATGGCAGCCCTTATGAAACAATAGTGCGCTTTTCCTATGCTATACCCAGATGGATTCAAAGTGACATGAGCCTTACGACGAGGAACAATTCTGTGACATGGCGGTAAAATAAGGTTAGATCAGAGCACGCGTGATGTGTTCGGTGGCAGTGACCGTCTTAGACTTGCACAGTGCGGCAACACTGGACTGTAACTTCGGCTACTTCCCTCCTGCTCAATTCTAGCTACCCTCCACTTCAGCTTTGTTTTACTTTTAATTCAACCATAAGGACCAACCAGAAAGTTCTTCAATCAGAAAGGATTCAAGCCT